>NC_067410.1:66993672-67296702 GCF_009764475.1 Pristis pectinata
TGCTTATATCAGAGGAGCAAAGTAACATAAGAAGTAAAGTCATGGTGATTCTCCAACTCATCTACATCCCATTCAATCACAACATCTATTTGTTCCTTTAAGTGTCGATTATCTGTCGCTCAACCTTGAATATGCTCAAGAGCTGAACACTTTACAGACCTCTGAGTGAAGAAATCTCTCCTCAATTCAGTTCTAAATGGCTTGCACCTGTGCCGAAACCATGCTGCCGAACAACTACCCTGTCAATCCCTCTCAGAATCTTCTAGGTCTCCAAAAATCACCTCCCATTTTTCAGATGTCATTATGTTCTGAAGCTTACATGACTAATTTATATATTACACATAAATTCACCATACTGTTTTCCCTATTTGAAAACAGTTAGTGAACAGTCTTGACATGAATCCACATTAAAGATTCAGTCTGTTGACAGGCTTCCTAAGCCAGTTTGACCTCCTCAGCGCTGTACTTATTTCTGACATTGCATTAGCTCCTTCAACTGTAGAACTTGCAGCTTCTTGCATTAACTCACAGCAGTTCTTTGACTCTTTAATAGTAATTGATTCTAAGTCACCATCAGAAATAGATCCATCATCACAACATGGATGTTCCTGACCTTATTTCAAATGTGTATCAAATACCTTTATAGATCACTGATTTGTACAACTTCACCTATCTCCCATTGTTGAATCTCGCACCTGCTCGCTGCTCTGGTCTCTCTGACTCTTCTCCCTCTTAGAGTTGTATTACTTTTCTTTATGCCATTGCTTTTTATTTTAGTTGCCACCTCTTTACTCTCTCCTTTAGTTTGGGCTGTAAGTCTTCATTTGAGCACATAGTCCACCGTCTCAGAGAGTTTTGTAGACTTTATTCAAGGAGTGCTGAATAACCTGGGACTATGAACAGGAAATCCTCACCCGCAAGCCATCATGCAAATTGTTGCTTTCTCTGCCAATATCCTGTGATTCATGCAGTCACCCTACAGAGTGTCAGTATTTATATTTTGCTTTGATAAATGCTATTCCATTATATAATCAGAATGTGGCAGCAAAACTGCCAACCTTTACATCTTAGAAACTGCCATTGTTGGAATTATTGCTTTATTACTCAAAATCGCAGGTAATTATTTGCGATCTGTAACAAGAAAACAGGATATTCCCAGTGGCTACTGAAATTTCTTTACAGCCAAGATAATAGCCAAAACTTCCTTCTCTATTTGCGTGTAATTGTATTCACTTTTGTTAAGAACATGGTGTGCAGTGCCCAGCTATAGGAAGGATATTATTAGGCTGGAAAGGCTGAAGAAAAGATTCACAAGGATGTTACTGGGACAGGAGGGCTTGAGTTATAAGGGGAGACTGGATTGGCTGGGACGTTTTTCCTTGGAGCATAGGAGGACGAGGGGTGACTTTATAGCGGTATATAAAATCATGAGATACCTTAAGGTAGATGCTTACAGTCTTTCCCAGGAAAGGAAAGTCTAAAAACTAGAGGGCATATGTTTAAGATGAGAGGGGAAAGAGTAAAAGGAACCTGAGAGGCAACTTTTTCATAATTGTCTCACCATTGCCCTGTATAGCTGAAGCAAAACCACTCGACCTTTCCTTTCAATTCCCCTCACAATAAATGATAACTTTCCCAATTACTCGATACTAGCCTCTTGTGAACCATGCACCACACAAACATCCCACTGAATCTCAGAGCTCTGTAATCTCTCACCATTTAGATAATATGCTTCTTTTTTAATTTTATCCGACAAGCATGGAGAATTTCACAATTTCCCAGATTAACACTTCAATTTCCGGATCTTTACTCCCTCACCTAACTTATCTACATCTCTCTGCGGCCACCATATGTCCTGCCTATCTATCTTTGTGTCATCAGCAAAGTTAGCAACCATAATTTTGATGCCACCATCCAAGTCATCTATGTAATGAGTAAACTGTTGAGGCCCCTGCACTGGCCTTTGGTATGGAACTCATTATATTTTACCAACCAGAGGAAACATCCATTTATGCCCACTCATAAGCCATAGAGAGATACAACACCGAAACAGATCCTTGGCTCACCAAGAACATGCCAACCCTCAAACACCTATTTTTACACTGATCCTACCCTAACTCATTTTACTTTCCTCACATTCCCATCAACTCCTCCTTCCCCCTAGATTCTACTTCTCATCTGTAGCCAATTACAGCAGCCAATTAACTTACCAACCCACACATTTCTGTTGGGATATAGGAGGAAACTGGAGCACCAGAAGGATGCCCACATGGTCACAGAGAGAATGTGCAAGCACTACACGGGCAGCTCTGGAGGTCAGGATTAAACTTGGTTCACTATAGCTGTAAGGTAACAGCGCTACCAGCTGCACCACCATGCCTGCAGTTAGCCAGACAATCTTCTTCCAATAAGCAATAAGCTCCCTTCTGCACCATGAGCTTTCATTTTCTGCAACAACATTTGATGCACTACCTTATCAAATGTCTTCTGGAAATCTAACTGTAGTGCATTCACTTTCCCTTTAACCTCAATACATGTTATTTCTTCAAAGAATTGATGGATTCAAATCATAATAATATCTAAAGGACACCAAGAGCTTCAAAACAAAGGTGTATACTTTATTCTGGTCTAACAAGAAAGCAGTCCAACATGTAGATAAGTGATGATGGAATTAATTTCTGTATTCATATCGTGTACTTGTATATTGTACACAAATACATTGTAGTGAGTGATGCTGGCCCTAGTAACAATAAAAAGCTGGGTAAACAACATCCCATGATTTGACTAGTGTGGCGACTCACTGTACCGGCATCGAACCGGCTCCCAACATCGTGAACGTCGTCGGAGGCCCCGACCCAAGATGGCACGGGGCCCTCCTTCTTCTCCATCGTTGGGCTAGGAAAGCCAGCATGCGGGAAGGTCAGAGGACCCGCGCGTGACGTCAGTGCAGGAACTGTAGCGCGGGAAGCTTTTGGGTGTTAAAGGCGCACCGCGCCCGTGTCGTTCATTCAACTTCTGACTTCAAACAATCGACTCTGTATCTTCATTTCATAGCGTGTAGCTAGCCGCTACACTAGAACTGTTAAAGGTAGAATATGTCTTCAGACATAAGGTCAAAAAGAATTTTTAAAAAATTAGGACTAAAAGTAAAACCTAAATTATAAATATTTCCAGGCATCTAAACATCTTAAAGAATACTAAAACGCAAAGAAATATGACGTAACAAATATTCTTCCTTCAAGTCAAGTCCTTTGGGAATCATTCCCTGCACCTCCCATGTGCTTGTTGCAGGATCTCCAGGCAAATTCTCCATGGTATGTGGTAGGGAATCACTGCAACTTCCCACTCCCTTGCTGAACTCTAGGAGGAATCTGCTGGCAGGTGATGAACAGCTAACAGCAACTTCTGCACTTCCATGTTGCACCTGTTAAGAAATGCAGAGGCTGCTGCCATGTATGTGAGTAATGTCGGTAAATTCCACAGCTGTTTCTCCGCAAAATCTAAGCCCTTGTCATTATTGGCATCAAAATGTGTTTTTCTTGGATTGATCGTTAATGAGAAAAAGAACAATTGTTTAAACTGTGCAAACTGGCGCATCTACTTGACCATCATGAGTCAGTGCTATGTGGTAAAGGGCCAAATGTGTAACAGTAATGAAATAAAATTAGTGTCAGTTATGTAAATCGTTGTCTGCATTTAGTGATAGGGTTTCTGATCAGGTTCAGTCATGTAAAACACAAAGGCTATGCAGCAGAATATCTATGCCACCGATCATTCTCGTTTTTTGGAGGTGCCTTTGATTATCAGCATTGTATTGGTCAAAGTGCATGCCGCTATATACACAAGTTGATTGCTTCGGTGTCAACTGCCATTTTTTGTTGCCTTCTATTTAAAATCTCAAATAGCTGTTCTTAAATCGTGAGCATCAACCTTGAAGATCACATTGCCATTTGACAAAATGACCGGTCAGTCTTTGAGCAATTTTGGTGCAATTTTTCAGCAGGCATCATTGGACAGTGATTGTTTTTGGAGCCTCCAGCTGTGTTCTTTTTTTCTTTCATGAACAGAGGGATGCTGAAACCAGTCCTAGCTTTCCTCGTGACTCTATTAGCTCAGATGAGTGATTCCAGCTTGGAACTGCCAGTTCTGTGCATTCCACACTGTGCAATGCATCAGGGAAGCTGAAGGACAATATTTTTATTGGCAAGAAAATCTCAGACACAGCTGAAAATTAGATCTTACAGAGAGAGTATCAGGTCTATCAAAACCACAGATAGTGGATCACTGAACATATTAAGAATGTAAAAAATTGGAAGTGACATACAGCTCTGAAAATTAGTGATGGAGATAAAGAAACACAGAATTATCCACTTAATTGGAAGCACCAACTTCCTTAAATTCCTTAATTAACAGCAAGATAATTCAAGCGCTAGATGTCTTCCTTTATGGGAATTGGACGATCTGGCCATTTATTGCTAACATTAAACATACATGCTAAGAGGCAGCCTGACAGCAGTAGTCTACCACTAGCGGCACTGGTGGCTTTCTGACACTGGTCGCCAAGTAGTAACCTGGGTAACTTGAAGTGACCTCATCACATGTCACTCTAGACTGCAGTCATACAGCTATGCCCACTGTCTTCTTCCTTGAAAGAGCCCGTGAAACTTAAGTGAGGCATGGGCAAGCATCACACAAGAGTGGCACTTTACACTCTTGCGCTGTGTGACAGCAGGGTGCAGCTAGCATTAATCTCATGCCACGCAGAGACAGCTGCACAAATATTTGATGCAGTTGGAGGTTGGAAAGCACATGCAGAATCTACAAATCAGTAAAATTAAATGACTTCATTCAGCATGACTTACACAAATGGAGTAACAAATTCAATAGAATAAAATATTTGCCTGGAAAGGAAACTTGCTAAAACAATTAACCACAATCCATTCACCATTAGTGCCTCTTAGGTTGTGTGAGTTTCCACTTGACCTCTACACAGTGATGCTTCCCATTTGGACATCGACTCGGTCGCATTGACTGGATGAGCCTCAGTATATAGAAGCAGTTATGAGAAGGCTTCGGGGTAGACACACAAAATGTCAGAAGGGTCTGGCCTGTCAGACTGGCTCTATGGAACAATTAGAAGTGTGGAGAAGTCCAAGCCCACAATCTCTTGGGAGATGGTGCTGAGCCAGGAGAACCACACTTCAATGACACCTGGCTGCTGGAAGGCTGGCTGTGTTACTGGCCATGAGCTGTAGCTGTTCTCCCCGAATGCCCATTATGAACTTGATGGGCTAGCTTTGGACTGCAAGGTGCTAACTGGTATGCCCGTAATCTGGAGAAGCAGGTCTGGGTGTACTGAGGGGGGCAGTGCCTGAGATACAGCGGATGGAGGAGAGAGCCTGACGTCCTGCGAGGACACAGCGTCCCAGATCCCACACTCCAGTTGGACTTTTATGGTACAGTGTGCAGGTTGGGTGGTGCCCAGATTGCACAGCTGTCATTGTAGTCTCCAGGAACCAGTCAGAGCCACCAGATAGAGCCAAGGACATGGCTGTCTGCTTCCTGATACCAGTAGAGCTGGAAGCTGCTGTCCCTGGGAATCAGCTAGCTGCCTGTTCCGGGAGCAGAGCTCGAGAGCTTGGAATGTGTGGAGCACCCCTTGTTTCAATCCTCCTCAGAACCCCTCCCTCCCCTCTTCATTTGGTACTTTGATGGCAGCATCCTGCTTTTGTACAGAACTCAAAAAGTTTCATCTCCTTACTGCCAGATTTCACTCTGTTCTCTCTCTCACATTGTCCAGACCTGACTCATCCCTTCTCTTTGTTGACGTTCGATCTCCAGTGATCAATTAATGGCCAATATTCACATTCAGCTATCTTGATTACACTTTCTCTCACTTTGTCTTCATTCTGAAGAAAACACTTCTCACACCAGTGCCACTGAGATATCTTTCTTTTCTCATAACTTTGGCTTCCCCTTCATGATAGTTTCCAGGGTTCCACATTGTGTCTGTTCTATTTTCCACACTTTTGCTCACAACCCCTCACCTCTCACTCAGAACAAGGATATGCTTCCCTTCCACCCCACCAGCCTCCACATTCAAAGGATTATTCTCTATAATGTCTGCCAGCTTAGCGTAATGTCACCACCAGACTCCGTCACCGGCACAACCCTCCCCACCGTTGAGGACATCTTCAAGAGGCGGTGCCTCAAGAAGGCGGCATCCATCGTTAAAGACAGTCACCATCCGGGACACACCCTCTTCTCAATTCTACCATCAGGGAGGAGGTACAGGAGCCTGAAGACCCACACTCAATGTTTTAGGAACAGCTTCTTCCCCTCCGCTATCAGATTCCTGAATGGTCCATTTACCCATGAACTCTACCTTGTTATTCCTCGCTTGCACTTATTTATTTTTTGGTACCTTACAGTAATTTTTATGTCTTGCACTGTCCTGCTGCTGAAAAACAACAAATTTCGCGACATACCTCAGTGATAATAAACCTGATTCTGCTTCTACCCCTCCCCTCCCCTTCCATCATTCTGCAAGCACCATTCTCTCTGTGTCTCCCCAGTTCAACTCTTGTACCTCCACCACCATCTTTCAATCAGCACGTCCACCATTTGCATCACGATCTATTGGTCTTCACCTCACCCACAGGAATTCCCTCTGTCCACTCTACTATCAGCACCCACTGCACCATCAACCACACCCCCACCCACCACCACCACACCTTCTCTGCAACTTAAAACATACTCAATTTCTAACATTTCCTACTTCTGATTAAAGGTCAGTGACCTAAGACAGAAAATCTCCCCATCAATGCATTTTCTGATTGTCTTCTTTTTCCCCACAGTTATATCCCCAACATGACTGACTGGTGTTCTTAGATAGGGAAGCAGATCCTAGAAAGGTGTGATAATAACAGAGTTGTTGTGATGGGAGATTTTAATTTCCCAAACATCGACTGGCATCTCCAGACGGTGAGGGGTTTGGATGGGGTGGAGTTTGTTAAGTGTGTTCGGGAAGGATTCTTGACACAATATGTACATAGGCCTACAAGAGGAGAGGCTGTGCTTGATCTGGTATTGGGAAATGAACCTGGTCAGGTGTCAGACCTCTTAGTGGGTGAGCATTTTGAAGATAGTGATCATAATTCTATCTCCTTTATGATAGCACTGGAGAGAGATAGGAACAGACAGACTAGAAAGGTGTTTACTTGGAATAAGGGGAATTATGAGGCTCTTAGGCAGGAAATTGGAAGATTAACTTGGGAACAGATGTTCTCAGGAAAAAGTACAGAAGAAATGTAGCAAATATTCAAGGGATATTTGTGTGGAGTTCTGCATAGGCACATTCCAATGAGACAGGGGAGTCACGAGAGGATACAGGAACTGTGGTGTACAAAGGCTATAATAAATCTAGTCAAAAGGAAAAGAAAAGCTTACAAAAGGTACAAAGAGCTAGGTAATGTTAGAGATCTGGAAGAGTATAAGGCTAACAGGAATGAGCTTAAGAAGGAAATTAGGAGAGCCAAAAGGGGACATGAGAAGGCTTTGGTGGGCAGGATTAAGGAAAACCCCAAGGCATTCTACAAGTGTGTGAAGAGCAAGAGGATAAGATGCAAAAGAATAGGATCTATCAAGTGCAGCAGTGGGAAAGTGTGTATGGATCTGGAAGAAATAGCAGAGGTACTTAATGAATACTTTACATTAGTATTCACTACGGAAAAAGATCTGGGGGATTGTAGTGAGGACTTGCAGCAGATTGAAAAGCTTGAGCATGTAAATATTAGGAAAGAAGAGGTGCTAGAACTTTTGGAAAGCATCAAGTTGGATAAGTCACCAGGACCGGATGGGATGTACCCCAGGCTGCCATGGGAGGCAAGGGAGGAGATAGCAGAGCCTCTGACGATGATCTTTGCATCATTGATGGAGACAGGAGAGGTTCCAGAAGATTGGAGGGTTGAGGATGTTGTTCCCTTATTCAAGAAAGGGAGTAGAGATAGCCCAGGAAATTATAGACCAGTGAATCTTACCTCAGTGGTTGGTAAGCTGATGGAGAAGATCCTGAGAGGCAGGATTTATGAACATTTGGAGAGGTATAATATGATTAGGAATAGTCAGCATGGCTTTGCCAAGGGCAGATCCTGCCTTATGAGCCTGATTGAGTTTTTTGAGGATGTGACTAAACACATCGATGAAGGGAGAGCAGTAGATGTAGTGTATATGGATTTCAGCAAGGCATTTGATAAGGTAACCCACGCAAGGCTTATTGAGAAAGTAAGGAGGCATGGGATCCAAGGGGACATTGCGATGTGGATCCAGAACTGGCTGGCCCACAGATGGCAAAGAGTTGTTGTTGAAGGGTCGTATTCTGCGTGGAGGTCAGTGACCAGTGGTGTACCTCAGGGATCTGTACTGGGACCCTTAGTCTTTGTGATTTTTATAAACTACCTGGATGAGGAAGTGGAGGGATGGGTTAATAAGTTTGCAGATGACACAAAGGTTGGATGTGTTGTGAATAGTATAGAGGGCTGTCAGAGGTTACAGAGGGACATAGATAGGATGCAAAGTTGGGCTAAGAAGTGGCAGATGCAGTCCAACCCAGATAAGTGTGAAGTGGTTCATTTTGGTAGGTCAAATATGATGGTAGAATATAGTATTAACGGTAGGACTCTTGGCAGTGTGGAGGATCAGAGGGATCTTGGGGTCCGAGTCCATAGGACGCTCAAGGCGGCTGTGCAGGTTGACTCTGTGGTTAAGAAGGTATATAGTGTATTGTCCTTCATCAATCGTGGAATTGAATTTAGGATCTGGGAGGTATTGTTGCAGCTATATAGGACCCTGGTCAGACCGCACTTGGAGTATTGTGCTCAGTTCTGGTCACCTCACTACAGGAAGGATGTGGAAGCCATAAAAAGGGTGCATTGGAGATTTACAAGGATGCTGCCTGGAATGCAGAGCATGCCTTATGAAAGCAGGTTGAGGGAACTTGGCCTTTTCTCGTTGGAACAACGGAGAATGAGCGGGGACCTGATAGAGGCATTGACCGGGTGGATAGTCAGAGGCTTTTCCCCAGGGCTGAAATGGTGACCACAAGAGGACATAGGTTTAATGCGCTGGGGAGTAGGTATAGTGCAGATGTCGGGGGTAAGTTTCTTACTCAGAGAGTGGTGAGTGTGTTGAATGGGCTGCCGGCAACAGTGGTGGAGGCGGATACGATAGGGTCTTTTAAGAGACTGTTGGATAGGTACATGGAGATGAGAAAAGTAGAGGGCTATGGGTAAGCCTAGTAATTTCTAGGGTAGGGACATGTTCAGCACAGCTTTGTGAGCCGAAGGGCCTGAATTGTGCTGTAGGTTTTTCTATGTTTCTATCACCATTGCAGAGAACAAGTCACAGTTAGTGTGGAACTGAGGTTCTTTTGGCTCTGCAACGTAGATTCCTCCTCACTCCTGGTCATTGCTTGGAGGTAGTGTGACAGACCACGGAGAACCTACCCAATATCCTTCCGAGTTCTTCCCTTTTACAGGACTCAGTCAACTCAGCATGACTGACTTGTGTTCTTAGGCATGGAACATGAACTCGGCCCACCGAGTTCACGGTGAAGATCAAATTCTCGCTCACACTAATCCTATATTAATATCAATTTATTCTCCCCTCACTCCCATCAACTCCCCCCAGATCCTACCATATCATTGACTTCAGGAAGGGGGGCAGTGTACCTGCACCTGTCTACGTCAATGGTGCTGAGGTCGAGAGGGTTGAGAGCTTCAAGTTCCTGGGAGTGAACATCACCAACAGCCTGTCCTGGTCAAATCACATAGAAGCCACAGCCAAGAAAGCTCACCAGTGCCTCTACTTCCTCAGGAGGCTAAAGAAATTTGGTTTGTCCCCTTTGGCTCTCACCAACTTTTACCAATGCACCATAGAAAGCATCCTATCTGGATGTATCACAGCTTGGTACGGCAACTGCTCTGCCCAGGACCGCAAGAAACTGCAGAGAGTTGTGGACACACCCCTGTTCATCGTGGACACACCCCCGTGCATCACGGACACCAGCCTCCCCTCCTAATTCCTGCACTTCCTCTGTAACAGCAGTCTATGGCTCAGAGCTCCCCTCCTTGCCCCTGTGCTGAAACTAGGAAAAGAAGAGGAATACAGGTAATGTTCCCCTGTAAATATTAACATGTCATAACAAGCAGGCCCATTAAATGCATTGAGGATGCTTGCAGTCTACTGCAACCTCCACCTCCCTGCACATATTGATTTCTGGATGTTTTTGAAGGGACTGTTTAAGCTCCAGAAATGAGCTTATACCCTGAGATTGGCTTCCACTTCTGAATGCATTTGTAGGAGCCAAGAGATTTAGATGGTCTAAAAATCCTCTGTGATTGTACACAGATATGAGAACATCCTTGGTTCCAACTTTGACTCGGTATCAATGCTGCAGACCTTGTAAAGGTTCTTGCATTTTTAGAGTCCTCCTTGAATGCCACATATATCCTTAGCTATTATTATACCTTTATGAGAATGGTATTTGAGGACAGGTGCAGTGGTGGTGTCTGCACTAAACATGCTTATGTTGGGATAGAATGCATTGGAGTCATAGAGGTGACAGAGCCATGCAGCATGGAAATAGGCGCTTTAGTCCACCAAGACCACACTGATCATCAAGTGTCCACTTACATCATTTTTTATTCTCCTTCATTTCCATCAGCTACCCCCAGATTCTATCACTTCACCTACACACTAGGGGCAATTTACAATGGTCAATTAACATATCAACCTGCACGTTCAAGATCAAGTTCAAGTTTATTGTTGTCACAGGCATACATACACAGGGTATGAATGCTATGAAAATTAGCTCTTTGTAGCATCAGCACAGTATGTAAGTGTCTTTGGATGTGGGAGGAAACCCAGAGTTCCTGGAACAAAACCACACAGTCACAGGGAGAACCACTCGGGTGGCATCAAAGGTTGAGATTGGACCCGAGTCCCTGGAGCTGTGCTACCCCTATGTGTTGATATAAGACCGAGGAATGTGACACTTCCCCTTTAACATGTCAAAAAGGATGTACAGATCTGTGGACATGGCACGCAGAAGAAGCTGATCTTGTTGAGTCTCCATTTGATCAGATATATGTGATACGTGTCCTTGGACCATTGTTTTCACCTGCCTAACCAGAGCATTGTGCATCTGGTGCCAGAGAATTAGCTGGCCAAATAGATCAAGTACTAGTGACAAAACATATGGGTGAGAGTGATTGTTGTGTCATAAGGTTTGGATTAGTAAATGGGCATTGCAAACAAGAATCCAAAGCAGAAATCCAAAGACTGGAAGAGTGAAACTTCAATGGGATGAGTAAGGATTGAACCAGAGTAAAGTGGCACAAAAGATTGACAGGGAAACCTGTAGCAGAACAGCAGGTGACCTTTAAGATAATGTCTCCGATACTGTTTCAGAACGTTTCTATCAGAGAGAAAGGTAGGGGTACCTCAGCCAGGGCTTTCTGGATGGCAAGGGAAAAAATGAAAAATAAAAGAGGGTGTGCGATGTGAATTCTTCAAGTGGAGAACTAGGTCAAACCCAATAAGAGGGAAAGTGAAGGAAAAAGTAAGACTGTAAAAGAAAAAAATATGAATGGTGATTAACAAAAGAATGAAGCCAAAAATCCTCTACTTGCATGTAGCAAGCGATGGGGTCAGACCCTTTCGCGATAAAGAAGATGTTTAGAGGAAGTGGGCAAGGTTAGTATATTTAATGTGCATTTAGTATTGATCAGCAAAAGGAAAAGGATGCTGATAAAATATCCAAACAGAAGCAGAGATGATAAAGGTTACAGATGGGGTGAACAAGGTGAACACTCTTTAACTTGGTGCACTGGCAACAGAGTAGATGTCACATGTTTTAAATGGCTTGCATCCCAAGTTGATAAAGCAAGTGGTGGTGGAGATAATGGAAGGGCTTGCTGTAACCTTTCAATCATCCCTAGCTATGTGGAGGTGCGAGAAGACTGGAAAATGTCAAATGCGACAACCTCGACAAGAAGTGGCGTAAGAACATTCCAAGTGACCACAGGAATGAAGGTGAAGATGTAATGAAAAAGTCTTAAGTGGTGAGGACTCACCTTGGCAAGGCTCATGAGGTCATGATTTTTTTTGCAACATTGCTCAGCGGTATGGGCATTATTGCTCGTAACAGAGACGTCCCTGGTGACCTCCGTCAGCATCAACCATAGGTAGCCCTGAAGTGTTTGCATGGCCTTTCTGAAAACAGGGCATTCCTCCTGTGGATAATATTGATATCAGCCTGGGAATACACTGTCTGCCCTCTGAAATAAGTGATACATCCATATCCAACCAATCTACATTCTTCGGCAGTTTCAAAGGATGACTGATGGGGGGGCCAGTGCTAGACTGAACATTGCAAGAGGTTGAACATAGAACAGGAACAAGCCCTTCAGTCCTCAATGTCTGCGCCGAACACGATGTCGAATTAAATTAATTCTCTTCTGCCTGTACATGATCCATATCCCTCCATTCCCTGCTATTCATGTGTCTATCTAACAGCCTCTTTAATGCTACTATTGTATTTGCTTCCATCACTCCCTCTGGAGGCCCGTTCCAGGCACCTACCATTCTCTCTGTGAGAAAACTTTCCCTCTTCACTGTAATTGCATGTCCTCTAGTACTTGACATTTCTACCCTGGGAAAAATATTCTGACTGTCTACCCTATCTATGCTTCTCATAGTCTTATAAACTTCTATCAGGGCTCCCCTCAGCCTCCGATGCTCCAGAGAAAACAACCCAAGTTTGACCAACCTCTCCTTATAGCTCATACAGACAGCATTCTGGTAATCCTCTTCTGTGCCCTTTCCAAAGCCTCCTCTTCCTTTCTGTAATAGGGCAACCAGAACTGCACACAATACTCCAAGTGCAGCTTAACCGAAGTTTTATATAGATGCAACATGACTTCCTGGCTCTTATACTCAATGCCCCGACCAATGAAGGCAAGCGTGCCATACACCTATCTACTTGTGTGGCCACTTTCAGTCGGCTATGGACTTGGACCCCAAGATTCCTCTGTATATCAATATTGTTAAGGGTCCTACCATTAAATGTATACTTTACCCTTACATTAGACTCCCAAAGTGAACAAGAGCTCTTCAGTAATGCCCTTGTTTCTCTTAAGCATGGTATTATGTGTGACAGCCTGATATTGCCACTTTTTAAACTGTGCTGTCCAATATTGCAGTCATTTACATACTTTTTTAAATAGCATAAAAGAGACATCTTTTAATACTGAGAAAGCAAACTAAGGAATCTCAAAGGTTCTGGTGATCGTCAACAAACTAATAGGATAGTTTCAAACATTAGCTGCAGTGCATCAGAGTTGCCTCCTAATGTTAATGATTTCAAAATTAAATGACAAGTTGATGCCTAGAAATTCTAGTGCAAACAAGCAGGTGTGCTGGAATAGAGTCTATATAGTGGCCATTGTCTGTTGGCCAAAGACATCAACCTTCAATTATGACCAAGCGCAAGCAAAAATGTGCTGCTCTCTCCTCTGCTCCTGAGGCCATAATTGGAAGGGATGCTGCAGGCTGACACATTCATTTAAGGTGTGGGGGGAGCGATCTGGTGTGGAGATTGACCTTTGCTGTATGTATGTGAGTTGGGGGAGAGAATATCTGTGAGTAGGGACTGCTCTTTATGTGTGTGTGGATGGAGAAGAGAGTGATTGAGAATAAGGACTGGCCTTTGCTGGGGATAAGGTAAGAACAGGAGATCAGTGTTGGAGATTACCTAGAAAGGTTGCAGGGAGTAATCACAGAGACAGGGGCAGGGTGAGAAAATGGAGATTGTGGATGTGTCCTGGAGATCAGGTGTGTTGGCGACTGGTTTTAGTGCATTGGGGAGTGACCTCAGGATGCAGCTGAATCTTTTTTCTACCTTGCTGGTTGGAAGTCCAGGAGTAAGACCACGTTGTTTTGAAAAAAACCCACTGGCAAACAATCTCAGGATCCAAGCTCCCCTGTAGTGGTCCAAGACACTAACCCATGCACTCCTGATGCAGGGTGACAAAGGGGGGCTCGTGACAGGAAGTGCCCAGTCAAACTGACCTGGAATTAATAATCAGTGAAAATCAGACTCTTAGAAAAGCTTGAGTTGCCAAAAGAGAATTAGAACAGTTTTTTAAATGCAAATCATACTTGATCAAAATTTTTGATGAGTTAAGATGATGAAGGAAATGTAATAAATGCAATTGACATGGATGTTCGGAAGGCATTTGATAAAGTCACATAGAAAAGGCTGGTTAGCGAAGTTGAAGCCTTTGAAATTATAATTGCAGGCCTAATGGATGGGAAATTGATTCAAAGCAGGAAGCAGAGAGTAGTGGTAAATGGTTGTTTTTCAGTTCGGAGAATGGTAGACAGTGGTCTTTTCCAGGATCAATGCAGGAATCGCTGCTTTTATTGTATGTTGGTTCTTTTGTATTATTATTGAGTAAGTAAATGAGTAGAGCCTTTCAAACAAAACATTCTTTATGGGATGAACCACACTCAACTAACTGCAGTTACTGATGCAAGAAAGTAGCAAAAGCCATACTGCACAGCATATGTAGTAACTAAAGATGTTTACATTTTTGATATGTATTACACATATTAATTACTTTTACTTTGGTGTGCAGGACAAAATTCATGTTTGATACAAGCTGAGATAGTGAGGAGGATAACAAAATACTGGGAGAAGACAGATAGGCTGGCTGAATGGGCAGGTGAATGAAATAAAATGTTTTAGCAAGAGGAATTAGAAGGGACAATTTGCACTAAATGGGATATTTCTGAAGGGTGTGCAAGAAAGAGTGATCTGGTGTATATGTGCATAAATCTGTGAAAGTGGAAAGTCATGTTGAGAGAGTAGTAAAGCAGGTGGGACTCTGGGATTCAAAAATAAAGAAAAAGTATAAAAGCAAGCAGATTATGTTGAACTTTACAAAACACTGGTTAAGCCACATCTGAGATATTGCATCCAATTCTTTTCACTACTGTTCAGGAAAGATGTAAAGATCCTAAAGAGGATGCACAAAAGACTTACTAGAATGGTTCCAGGAATGAGATTTCAGATGGAAAGTTGGAAGGGTTAAGGTGGGTTGTTTATCTGGAATAAAGAAGGCTGAGAGGATGTTCACTACAGGCATACAAAACCAGTGCTGGTTTGGGCAGAATAAATAGAGGCATGTTGTTCTGATTAGCAGATGGATCAAGGACCAAGGAACACATTTAACATTTTGTTGAAAGATAGAGGTCCATGTGAGGAATGTAGTTTTATTAGAACATAGTTGTGGTCTAGAATTTGCAGCCTCTTGGATTAATGAGAATATTTATCAGTACCTTCAAATGAGAGCAGGATTATTGAGATAAAATAATTTTCAAGGTGATGAAGAAAGAACAGGATAGCAGGATCGATGAGATTGCAGGGACCAGCATAGACTCAATGGGCTGAATGGTCTCCTTTCTGCCATAATAAATCTTTGTGTTGTCTTAATCATGATTTACTCACAAAAATCAAAGTTGAATTGCATAACTCTTTTTTTCTTAAAACAGCATTTTAAACTTTTAAACTGGTACCTGAGTTTTATTTACTGTTTCACATAGTCTTTCAAGAAGATGATTCTTTAACTGATTTAAAAATAAACTGACATATCAGACTTGTTATTGTGGGTTCCATCACAATATATAACATCTCTATAACAGATACTGAGCATCAATTATTCATCAATATTCAGCACTATCTCAAATGTGGAATAAATTTAAAAAATGAACCATGTCACAGTCCTATTTCACATCAGAGTGTTAACATCACAAATGCAACTAAGCTAATTTTGCTCCCTGTTGTTCTCTACAGAATATATTTCAGAACTTACTTAATCCTTCTCTTTTGTATAAAGTAGGGCATGATTGAGAATCAGTTGCTAACAGAACTAATTGTTACTGGCTTTGTTTTTCAATCTTTATGAAGGAGGGTTATGTTAGAAATCTCATTGTGAATTCATTCATACTAGGTCCTGTGGCAATCAAGTACAAATGAGATCAACCTGAAGTGAACTCAGCCATCTCCAAGGGTTAATTTTAATGGCTTCTGCTAAACTCAGCCAATGCTGGCAGTATCAATGTATAACTGTTACACTGGAGACATTCTCTCTCTTTTGTTACATGACTTGTGTATGTGTGTGTTTCCATATTAACTGATGTTGAAAATTGTGTAACTGGCATTGCCCTTGAACCATGAAAAGGACAATGTCCTTCAGTAATTGAACTATCAGTGTTCATCTAACTTATCTGTTTCAGAGACACTTGAATGTCATTCTCTCAAAAAATCACTGTACACAGGACCCTATTGAGAAGGGGTAGAACATAATCAGCGGCAGTTTTTACCAAAGTCAACGAGAAAGGACAATGGATGCTGGAAGTCTGAAACAAAAAAAAATGCAAATGTTGCAAACACTCAGCACTTTCATGGAATTTCAGAGACAGTGTGAGTAACATTTCAGGAGTTAGAAATGTATCCTCTGCTGGATGCACTGACACATATGGCTAGAAACTGGACACATTTTGCATCTTTTGCAAAGCATAAACCGCACTTAAGAAACATTTGTACCCATTTTCTTTCAAAGTCCTGACTACTGGGAAATTGGACCGGGCACTTTATGTCGTGATTCCTCTGTCGTTTCATCGTTGTATTCTGCACAAGCCTCTTTTTAATTACTTAATGACAGCCTTCAAATATAACTCAGTTAAACATGAAGGGCATCAGACTGAAAGTAGTAAACTCTGTGATTTTTAAAATGATTTCCAAGACATAATGTGTAAAAACAAAAACCAATCCATGACATCTTTATTTTTTTAGAAAATAGGTGTTGGCAGGCATCTGTAAGATGGAAGTTTCTGTGATTGCGAAGACTTGGGACCATGACATGTCATCAGGCCTGCTTCATAGACTGGGGATTGTTCTCACTCTGGGAGATTTATGCACCATCACTCTCCGTCTACATCCATCTTCCCCCTCTTGCCAGCAAATGACACAGCAGCTGCCTGCCTCATAAGGAGCAGCAGCAGCCAGGAAACAAGCAGCTTGGGTTTTAATGCTCTTAAAGGAGAATAAACCACAATAATAATTTCTTAAAGCAAGGATGTCCAAATATACCCTTCTTTATTTTGCTGTGACTTCTGATTTGTCATTTGCACCATATGCAGCAATAACACCGAAGCCAAAAATGCCTAGTGTATTTTCTAATTAATGATGTCCAACAAATTCTCTTTGAATCCCTTTCCTGAAGTCCACTTCCATCGACTTTGAATGGAACTGAACTTTAGAAGAATAAATTAACATACAAATGGGACTACTGCACATGTTTGGTGCAGACAATAAGAAGGAAGTTTTAACCTCAGCCAGTTTTTGAAAAAGTTACACAAGTGCCATTGCCTGCTTCTTCCACAGACACTCTCTGACCAGCTGAATGTGTTGCACATTATACATATTAAGTTTTCACCTGATCTTCTCCTTCACTAGAGAAAGCATCAAGAGGGTAGTGCTGTAGTTACAACACTGCAAAAGATTTTTTTTGTCAAAATATTTTCTATTCAAAACAATTTCCAATCAGCATTGAAATTAGGTTAATAAAAACACTTCTAGGTCTGCTATTTAGCAATTACAGTTTTGAACAGCTCCAACTAATCTATAGATATTGTGGCATATTGTGCACTACGTCTTCATGAGCAACATAAAGGAATACTTTATGCTGCTCATGAAGATGTAGTGCACAATATGCCACAATTGCTACACTTTTAAAATATTTTGCAACATTTCTTGAGAGATTCCATGTTTAGAAATCAATATGCTTTCACAGCGATAAGTTTTATCTCTTTTGTTTAACTCTTACATAGATTATAAATTGCATGGTTCCTTCTACAATAAGTCATTTAGGTGATGCTGATGATGGTGAATGATGGTTTGGTAAATAGAGAAAGTCTTCATTAAGTGCAGTATGAGAAATCAGAAGCAAACTTGAATGATGGACTTGTCAACATCTGGAAAATATTTTGATAAATAATCAATTAACCTGTGTTTCCACAGCATAAAAGTGCAGGGAAAGACAGCCAGATTGCTGCTGTAATGTCAAAATAACTTGAGAGTCATAGAGTCATACAGCATAGAAATAGGCTCTTCAGCCCAACTCATCCATGCTGACTGTGTTGTCCAGTGAGATAGTACCATCTGCCTGCGTTTGGCCCATAGCTCTCTAAACCTCTCCTATCCATGTACTTATCTAGATGACTTTAAATGGTGCTAATATGCCCACCTTCACCACTATTTCTGACAGCTCATTTCAAATACACACCACCCTTTGCATGAAGAAGCTGACCTTGATGTCCCTTTCAAATGTCTTGCCTCTGATCTTAAACCTATGCCCTCTTGTTTTTAGCAACCCCCCCCCCCGGGAAAAAGACTATGTGCTTTCACCCTGTCTATGCCCCTCATGATCTTATATACCTCTATCAGGTCACCCCTCAATCTCCTACATTCCAGGGAATAAAGTCCTAGTTTATGCAATGATTAAGTCTACTTAATGATTAGTTTCAAAAAGAA
Source organism: Pristis pectinata (assembly GCF_009764475.1). NCBI lineage: Eukaryota > Metazoa > Chordata > Chondrichthyes > Rhinopristiformes > Pristidae > Pristis > Pristis pectinata. Next base: position 67,012,331 of record NC_067410.1, read on the forward strand.
AATAATTTACTAATTTCAAAAAGAAAACTCATTTGTTAGAATTTGGGAAACAATGATTATAAATGTTAATCCCAGACTTCATTCCAACTTTAAGATACAATCAACAAACCAAGCAAGCCATGAAATCAAAACACAAGTGTGCAACCAATCTTGCACTTACTGCTAAAATCATAATCTAGGATCCTTCACAAACAAAAATCCTGTTGTCCTAACAATATTTGATCTAATGTGGATTGAAGTTGTTCTTTGATGCCGACAATAAAAATATCAATATGGTACATGAAATTGTCTTGTTCATTATGCTAATGGAGGCATAAATCTCTTGAAAGTGAATAGATTAATACATTTGTTAATATAGTAGCAGAATTTCTGACACAGTTTAATGATGTTGTTTGTAATTTCATTCATGCTCATCTCTGTGGAGTGTTACGAAGTGTTGAAATACATAAAGTCCATTAAAAATGAATGGCCAACTTGACTTGAAATAGCCAACAGTGATATGAAGTCTGCCATGTACAACATGCTACATTTCTGCCCAATACTGAAAGGTCAATCATTGTTGATGGGGCACAGGTATCCTCTATATGCTTTTCATCTGTAGCACATCGCTAGTGGCAGTCAGGCTTCAATCTTCCGCACAAGGTAATTATGTTTCAGGTCCTAAAAAATGTCATCCTGGATTGGGTATTTATTATGGGCAAGCCATATTTTACAAATTGCATGTGTTTTGTACACTGAGGACTGACTTACTAGTGTAAAAGATATATTGTAAAGATTTGTACCATTAATAGTTAGTGAATTGCTTCATGTGACAGGATTATTTCCCCTGAAATTTTATTTCTTTATTCATTCAGTGCCTCACAATGTTGCTCCCTGAATTTAGCTTCTCCTGTCACCAGTGACCACTACATCCAAGAAAACCAAAATTAGATGAAAGGCAATGTGCTTTTCAGGCATAATAGATAATTCTGCATTTCTTTTGAGGGTATAATCAGAAAGCCTACATGCCTGATTTGTGAGCATGTAGTAGCAGTAAAATATGATAAGTGCAGAGGAATGTTTTAGAAAGTTACTTGATTTTGCACTAGTGCTTGAAAAGACAGCAATCAACAATTTATTGATATTCCCGTGCAGTGATTCTGCTGTTGAGATGCCTATGAGCTATTTGTATGTATTCATTTTCCAAAGGGAAATTTTGATGATCTGCATACTGAAAGCTGCAGTAATCACACGCTCAAGCTTTTGGAAATATCAGCCACTTGTGAAACACAATGGCTGATGCAATGATGTTTTATTTTAAGAATTTGGTCAACTTCAGGATAAATCAAAATCTGCTGGGGTTACTTCAACTGACTGTGGCACTGCTAAAGCTCCAAATGTTGACGCAATGATTCAAGTCATGGGTTGCCTGCTATCTGGGAGCCACAAAAGGAGTAAACAGAACTTTAGTGTTATAGCACAGAGGTTTTCAACCTGTGGTTCACGGACCCCTGGGGGTCCATGGCGGGTTGCCGGGGGTCCGCGAGCAAGCCAAGAAAAAAATGGGAAAGCGACCTGTTACAAAGACATAACTTACTTGCTTGGTCCAGTTTTCCACTATTCAGGAAATCGACCATATCTATTCTATCTGTTATAGGCGACAATCTTAGAGACTTAGACGGTGTTCCCTTCTGGTAAGCTGCCGCTTAATATTTGATTTGTGTAGTCAGAGTAGTCAGTAGTGTTCACTACTCACTACTATTCTGTTGTACACTGTAATGTTAGAGAGACTGAGTGACATTGTTGGTGTACCTTAATAATTGCTTACTTACCGTGCATTTATGCCACAGTGACGTCACTGATAAACAAAAAGTGCGCAAGCGCGTAAACTTTAGATTAGTTTTGATAATTTTGTTTATCAGTAGTAGTAATTAAACTGTCCAGCATGTATTGCTGAGTATGGAGAAATTTCTGAAAAGAAAAGCTGACCAGAAACCAGAAGATTCTGATGACGAAGGGGATAAGGGTGACCGAAAGAGAAAACAACGCAAGTACGATCCAAAATACATTTCATTTGGCTTCATCGCAGTGGGGACAAATGCGGACCAACCTCTCTGTGTTGTGTGTTTGCAAACACTGTCCAACAATGCAATGAAACCAGCGAAATTGAAGCGCCATTTAACAACAGTGCATCCAGATATTGCCAGTAAGCTGAAGGAATATTTTGAGCAGCAAAAGGAGCTGTACCTCAAGCAGAAAGGCAAAATGACAGCCTGTGCCGCTGTAAATGAGAATGCTCTTTGCGCATCATATTTGGTAGAATTACGAATAGCATGTTCCAGAAAGCCTCACACAGTTGGAGAAGAGCTTATGCTGCCTGCAGCAGTAGATATGTGTGAAGTTGTACTGGGAAAAGAATCCAGTCAAAAACTGAAAGCCATTCCACTGTCTGATAACACAGTAAGCAGAAGAATTGGCAATATAGCGGAAGATATACAGAGCCAGCTGATAGCACGTCTTCAGCAAGTCAGATTTGCAATTCAGCTTGATGAAAGTACTGATGTTGCCAGTGCTGCGCAGTTGTTGGTTTATGTTCAATATTGCTAGGAAGGAGAGGCTTTGGAAGACTTTCTGTTTTGCAAGGCGCTCCCAAGACATACAACCGGTGAAGAACTTTTCCGTGTGCTTGACACTATTTTTGCACAATTGGCATTGGCGTGGACACAGTGTATTGGAGTATGCATGGATGGTGCTGCCGCAATGATGGGACGGAAGTCAGGTCTAGTCGCACAAGTGAAAGAAGTAGCTCCACATGTAGCAGCAACCCACTGCACGATTCACCGTGAGGCTTTGGCTGCAAAGGATATGGATGAAAATCTTGTGGATGTGTTCTCCACGTACATTAAAATTGTTAGCTTTATCAAAGCCAGGCTGCTCAATCATCATTTGTTTGAAAACATATGCCGTGAAATGAAAGCCGAGCATAAGCATTTGTTGCTACATACAGAACTCGGATGGCTGTCACGAGGCCACGTTGTGCAGCGTGTATATGAATTGCGAGATGAACTGCTCATTTTTCTAAATGAGCATAATGGATCATTGGCACAGTTCTTGACTGATGAGACGTGGGTTGCCAGATTAGCTTATCTTGCAGATATTTTCAACATTTTGAACAGCTTAAATCTATCATTGCAAGGACCTGGATCAAATGTTCTGAAAACGCATGACAAAATCAATGCCTTCCAGAAAAAACCCCGTATCTGGAAGGGAAGATGCGAGCAAGGCATCTATGATATGTTTCTGTTACTGGCTGACTTTCTGACAGTGAACAAGACTAAGACAGAGGCCATTGCGAGCAACATTTTGAACCATATTCAACAGCTGTCACATTATTTCCATGAGTATTTTGGTGACGACGACACGAGCACGTTTGATTGGATTCGAAATCCGTTAGAATGCATGCTTACTGATTTAACTGGACATGAAGAAGAAGAATTGGCTGAACTGTCATCTGACAGGACTTTGCGCTTGCAGTTCAACCAAATGTCACTGTTGTCGTTCTGGATAGCATGTTCCCAGGAGTATCCACTGTTGTCCGGCAAAGCTGTCAATGTTCCGTTACCATTTGCAACCACTTACTTGTGCAAAATAGCATTTTCTGAAGTCACTGCCATGAAAACCAAATACAGATCAAGACTGAATATTGAGGATGACATACGCGTATGTTTGTCGCACATACCACCACGTTTGGACAAACTCTGCAGTGCAAAACAGGCACAACCTTCACATTGAACTGAACACTGAAAGACGCCGCTGGTAATTATCGGTGATTGAAATAGTCACTATTTCAATAGGGCCTATGTGCAGTAATTTAAGTGTTGTATGCATGGATTATCAATTGTTTGATTTTGTGGGCTTTGGGGGTCCGCCATCTAACAAGGACATCTTCTGGGGGGCCGCAGCATGAAAGAGGTTGAAAACCACTGTTATAGCACATTTGGCTACATCTGCCTGATTGGTAGCACCATTTGTGCTATATTATATTGCATTTAGTGGTAATTTAATTGATGAATTTAGAGGCAGTCTATAATCTGCTGAAGTAGTTATATGAAGGGATGAGTTATTTTAGTAATACTGCCTTTCACAGTCTCATGATGTCCCAGATCACTTTATAGACAGTGAAATACTCTTATTATGCAATCACAATACAGTCCACTAAATTCTCGTTACCCACAGATCTATTACTCACATTTTGGCCATGTATTTTTGAGAATATTGGTGAATATTAGCACGTTCCTCCGGGGCCATTTCCTGTGGTGTCCAGTGAATCCTGTTTGCCAAAAGATGAAATGCACTCGATGACTTGTGCGAGCAAGTAGAGAAATATCAATATTCGATGAGTGGTTGGAGCTGGAGTCAGGAACATAGAAGTTGTTATATCCATGGAGAGTTTGCCCACTGTAAGCCATTGAAACTTTGCTGTCATTGCCAGCAGCCTTAGTATTACCCATGTTTTTTTGTTATCCTTGGGAAATCCATGTTTCTATCCCTCACGAGGATTAAAATCCAAAGGTGAGTAGGTACTAATGGTTTAGAAATTTGTTCACATCTTCAATATCTGCATGGGGAATTATGGCAGGTTTGTGCAGGGCCCAGATCCCAGCAAGCAAATCCTCTTGCAGAAAAACCTAAAGGGCATTATACACTATAGGGTGAATGCTGATTGTGTAAATTCACACAAAGTCTTCTCTTGGAAGCGATGTAGGCTGAGACTACAGATAGTTTGAGTGGGTAGAGGGAGGGCTGGGATAGTATGGAGGCATTGGCCTGGAGTGGGGATGGAGAAGATGGTGGCATTGAGGGGTGGAGCAGCTTCAGGGAAAGGATATTAGACATCCAGGAAGGTCATCAGGCATTCATTTGGGCTGAATCCAGGTAGTGATCATGAAGAGGGTTTAGGCATAGGATCAGGAGCACTAACAATATGGTCAAGGGGAGGAGCAGTGGGAGAGAACATAAGAAAATTACCTGAAAGTGGGTCTAGCTGTAATGCCCCAGACTCCACAGCACGAAACCAAGTACATTTTGTCCTTTAACTAATGCTAGGATGGCCTAAAATTTCATTTAAGCCCAACAGTGTGAACAGTCCATGTTGTTTGCAGGCCTTAGTGTCAAGACATGATAGCTGAAATCACTGTGTTTAGCAATTGGGTTTTAGTCAAAACTAATTTGAGTACCACATAAAATGTTGCATTACACAGAAAAATTTCTGCTCCAATTACTTTATATATTTATATATTTTTTATATATTTCCATTTTAATACTGGCCTTGACCAAGTTTCAGGGAATTATATGATGTCTTTTACATAAGATGAGCTTGATGCATGATAATGTCAGTTAGAGTTCTATGGTTCGGCTTATATCTATCAGGAGTATCTAAAAATCCTGATCCTGGAATAACATGGAACATTCATTGAGCACTTGAACCTATTTTTGACTCATAGATTCATAGTGTAATCAGCACAGGAACAGACTTTTTGGCCCTACTCATCCATGCTGACCAAGATGCCCATCTAGGCTAGTCCCATTTACTCGCATTTACCCCATATCTCTCTCAACCTTTCCTATCCATGTATCTGTCCAAAAGTCTTTTTAAATTTTGTTATTTGTACCTATCTCAATCACTTTTTCTAGAAGTTCATTTCCATATATACACCGCCCTCTGTGTGAAGAAGTTGCCCCTCAGGTCCCTTTTAAGTCTTTCCCCTCTCACCTTAAAATGTGCCCTCTAGTTTCTGATTCCCTTTCCCTGAGAAAAAGACCATGCATTCACCTATCTATGCCCCTCATGATTTTATGTGCCTCTATAAGGTCATCCCTCAATCTCCTACACTCAAAGTCCTAGCCCGCCCAGCCTCTCCCTATAACTCAGGCCCTCGAGTCCTGACTCAACACACTTCTAGATGGTGCTGGATTTGTGGTTTTGAAACAGTGAGAATGACAGAGTATTCTTAACATAAAACAATTCTGGATACTTCATACATTATATTAGTATTTCTCTATGGTATGGAAGGGAGAAATCAGTTGCTTTAAGAACCTCCTGGAGTGGGGATGGAGAAGATAGTCGCATTAGACAATGAACAATAGTTTTTGTTGCTTCCTAAACCGTTGACAAGTGTTCACTTGCTTCCAATGACTTGGATTCCTGAACCATCATAAAATATTACAAGATAGAAGGAAGTTATTTGGCGCACTGGAAGAGCTCTTCAAATTGAACCACGTTCCATGCCCTTTCCCTTCAGTCCTGCTGGTTTCCCTTTTAGAAATTGCCTGTCAAATCTTACAACAGCCGTGGCTGTTATTTTAGAAATTGCTTCAATTCAGTTTCTTTAGGGGCAAAGTGTTTTCAGGCTATTATTAATTGCTGAGAGCCATAGAAAGTATGTGGCATTTCTGGCTAGTGAGAAAGAATGACACTCATTTCTTTACTTACCCAACATCAGCAGTATAGATGTTATAGATTTCTCATAATGCAAATATTCCTACAACCTGTGAAACAAAAACATTTGTTTCTTTTGCAGAATTGGAGAGTAAAGACAACTGTATCCACTTATTGCTCTTACCCTAGAGGGAGAATGAGGATTTCCTGCTCTTTTTAGCGGTAGTTCCTTGTGATCACCTTGGCATTTTAAAACACCTTGCAAATTTATTTGGTCTCAAGGGTTGCTTGTGGGATTGAGTAGATACCATTAGTTATATCTGCAATTAGTGTTCTGAAGGAGTAAAGGTGCTTTCAACTAGAATTCCTTCCTTCAACACTTATCCACAGTTTCTGTTTTTTCCATGTTTATTAGATTTAATTAGATTTTAGACTCCTTTCTTCTCGAACCTTAAAGAAAGTAGGGAAGAATTATATGCATTGTTCACAACCTCAGCCTATCCCAAAGTTCTTTTCAGCCAATATTTAATCTTTATAACATTCTGTTGTCAATTTGTGTGCACCAAACTTCCTGAAGTCGGAATCAGGTATATAACTGGTGATGTTAGCTGCAGGTTGAACACCCAGGCTGAATTTTCATGTTTTCCACTGAATAACAGCATGCAACATTTTTAAAAGCAATTAAGGAGCCAGTTTGGGCTTTGATTTAATCTTTATTTCTGAAAGACAGTTCCTCCAAAGAAATGACACTCTGGAGTTCTGAAATGAAGCAACAGTATCAGGAATTATATGCTGAAATCTCCGTGAAAGGGCTTGGATCCACAACCTTCTGACCAGAAGGAAAGAGTGCCACTACATGAACAAGACTAATATATTAATCATCTACATATAATCCAACTGTAAAAGATAAACATGGCTAATGTTTAAAATCCTGAAAACAGGGGAGTTCAACTAATCATTCAATGAACTGCAGTGAACTAAATGGTGAAAGTGGCAACACAAATGGATAGGGTGTGAAAAAGGTATTTGGTATGCTTGACTTCATAGACAGAGGCAATGAGTATTAGAGTTGGGACATCATGTTGCAGTTGTACAAAATGTTGATCAGACTACATTTAGAGTATTGAATACATTTCTGGTCACCACACTACAGGAAAGATGTGGGAGCCATAGAGAGAGCAGAAGAGATTCACCAGGATTTTGCCTGGAATGGAGGACTATAGTTACAAGGAGAGATTGAATAGGCTGGGTTTATTCTCAACTGGAACATAAGATGCTGAGGGGTGACTTTGTATAGTTTTATAAAATTTTGAGGGAGTTATAGATGGTCAGAATCTTCTTCCCAGGGCAAGTAAGTCTAGAAGTAGAAGGCACAGACTTAAGGTGAGAGGAGAGAAATTTAAAGGAGATCTGAAGGGTAAGTTTTCACACACAGAGAAGTGAATATTTGGAACGAACTGCAATAGGAGGTGGTGGAGGCAGATACAGTTAAATTGCTTAAAAGGCATTTGGACAGGTTCTTGGCTAAGAAAGGCACAGAGGGACACAGGCCTAATGGAGGTAAATGGGATTAGTGCAGATAGATATCACAGTCGGAATGGACAAGGTGGGCTGAAAGGGTCCATTTCTGCGCTGTACTATTCTGCGTGGTCACTATCATATTATTCCTTTGCTGCATTTTCTAATTTGCATTAGTCACTACGTTTCAAAAATCTTTAATTATCTTTCAAACAACTTAGGATGTCCTGAAGCTGTGAAGGGTGTTTATCTAAAAGTAAATCATACACTTTTCTTTGTGGTATTCGATGACTGATTGTTTGAAATCTATCATCTATTAAGCAAATAAATCCAAGATATTTTACACATAATTTATCCATATTATCATATATTAGCAGCAGTCAGTTGGATTATTCCGCACTATTAACCTTTACCCATCCCACTCCAATGAAATCCATACTTAGCTTATGATGAGGGAAAATTGTAATTGAGCTAATTGCCATTGGTTTATTGGTTTATTATTGTCACTTGTACCGAGGTACAATGAAAAGCTTGTCTTACAAACTGGTCGTACAGGTCAATTCATTACACAGTGCAGTTACATTGAGGTAGTACAGGGTGCATTCATGTAGTACAGGTAAAAACAATAACAGTACAGAGTAAAGTGTCACAACTTCAGAGAAAGTGCAGTACAATAAGGTGCTAGGTCACAACAAGGTAGGTCGTGAGGTCATAGTCCATCTCATTGTATAAGGGAACCTTTCAATAGTCTTATCACAGTGGAGTAGAAGCTTTCCTTAAGTCTGGTGGTACGTGCCCTCAGGCTCCTGTATCTTCTACCCCATGGAAGAGGAGAGAAGAGAGAATGTCCCGGGTGGGTGGGGTCTTTGGTTATGCTGGCTGCTACACCGAGACAATGAGAGCTAAAGACAGAGTCCAAGGAGAGGAAGCTGGTGTCCGTGATGCACTGGGCTATGTCCACAACTCTCTGCAGCTTCTTGTGGTCCTGGGCGGAGCAGCTGCCATACCAAGCCGTGATACATCCAGATAGGATGCTTTCTATGGTGTATCGGTAAAAGTTGGTGAGAGTCAAAGGGGACAAACCAAATTTCTTTAGCCTCCTGAGGAAGTAGAGGTGCTGGTGAGCTTTCTTGGCCATGGCATCTACTTGATTTGACCAGGACAGGCTGTTGGTGATGTTCACTCCCAGGAACTTGAAGCTCTCGACCTTCTCGACCTCAGCACCATTGATGTAGACAGGTGCATGTACACCGCCTGCTTTCCTGAAGTCGATGACCAGCTCTTTTGTTTTGTTGACATAGAGGGAAAGGTTGTTGTCAATATTGTCTTCTGCAGTAAGCTCACAAGCAAACCAAACAAAATGCAGATTTTTTTTTCCAGAAAGGGATTGAACTGAAAGAGGAACAAAATAGACCCAGAGCTGATGTGTATCAATGTCTGGATGAAATTGTGACAAAATAATTTTAAAAAGCTTTTAGAATGCTGGAATATATAATTATAACAGCATTAAATGCCTGTTTTTTTATATAGGGGTATGCCAGGAGAAGTCTATAATTATGCGGGAAATCCAGGGATATATTTAGCATGTCTTTGCTTGCAATAAAGAAAATGCTGAAAGAGACAAACAGAGTTACTACTTCAGGTCAATAATTCTCCATCAGGTCATTGACCTGAATCATTGACTTTGTTTTTCTCTCCACAGGTGCTCCTGCATCTATTGAATATTTCCAGCACTTTCTGCTTTTATTTCCAACTTCCAGCACATGTACGTTTTTTTTGCCGTTTGATCTCCCTGCTTGTCTTTTCAACTCAGCCGCATCATTGCAACTTCCCTGCTAAATTTGCTGCCTAATTCATGGCTGTGTGATTGAAGAGCACTCGTGATGCAATCTCGACTTCCAACATTAAAATTGCAGAATGAAGCCTGAAATTGGTGAGAATCATCGATGACTTTCGAAAGTGGAGGTGCTCCGGGACAGCACACTGTTCACTGTACACATATTGTTCTGTCTTTAATGAGCAATCCCTCATTCTGATACGGTGCCCCCTTATTCTGGATTCTGATAAGAAGGGGAATAGTATCTCAGCGGCTGTGCTTCCTGCATTGAATTCAGAAGCATTCTGATGACCTAACCAGGTCAGAAAAGATGGATACATTACCACATTCACCTGTACTCTGCCTTGGTTTCACCTTAACTCTTCACCTGGCTAACTCCACAACATAACCCCTCACACCCAATTACTTGGCATTTGCAAACTGCCTTTCCATCAATGCCTTTTCATTGCATCTTGACCTACTTGTTACTCTCATTCTCACCTTGATGCAATTGTGTGCCTTTCTCTCATAGTTACCTGTTACCTTCCCAAGTGCATCCTGACGAAAGGATGAACAAGTTGTATTCCACTCACTTATTGGTCTGTCTTTCCCTTTTCCCAAGAGAACACAGAACATCAGGGAGAGGGAGAAAACAGGAATTAGTCCTCCTGGGATCTCATCATGTAAACCTTAAAGGAGTAGGCCCTGAACATTGTGAATTTTTGGCAATCCTAGCCTTTAGACAAGTGGAAATAGGAACTTTCCAGATGCCATTATGTATCATAGCACTCATACAAGTTGATTAATTTCAATTGCGAGTAAAATATGATCATTCCGGTAGAGATAACATAAACTCAGATACTTGCACTTCCGTGGGATCAGGAAAGCACTTCACAATGGACCCAGTGCAGCTGGTTGAGAAGAAGCCAGCAGAGGTGAGTCCGTGTTGAAGAGAACTGCCTCCTGCGCAGCTGGATTTAAAAGCAGTAACCCCGAGCTTGTCAATGAAAGTCGAATCATTCAGCAGTAGTAGAGGATGTTTAATATTCTAAAAGGGCTTCCAAATGCACTCACCTTGATTGCACAGAGATTGTCTCAAGCATAAGTGGCTTAATGCCAGAAACCATCGAACTGATGCATCTTTGCAAAGTTAGGATGGCTAATGTTGTGAAACACCAAATGCTACAGTCAAGTGAATCCATGCAGAACCTAACCAAGGCCATGCAAAATCTGGATCAGATGGATACCCTCAGCCTTGGCCTTCCAAAGCCCCACTGACCTGCATACAAAGTGTTCTCCAGTACATGGTAGGAGTGGAGGGTGGCTGGACCATGAGGTGAATAATGGTGAGGGGGCAAATGGAAGTGTTGGCTCCACTCAAAGTATTTCTACTCTTCCCCAACACCCTTCAGTTTACATTGTACATGTTGCCTCATCTCCAGGTAAATGAGTCTGCCTCTAAATTGATGCAATAAGAATGGCCTATAGTGTGTCTTCAAAGACTCCAAATCTCAGACAACGCCATTCATATGAATACCAACAGTTAGACGTGAGTAATCTACCATGCTAAAACCACAAGAACTTTACTATATAGGAGCTGTAGGATATAAAAGAGTATATACTTTTTAATTACACTAAAGTACACACATCGGTGTAAAACAAATGTGAATTGGTTAGCTTTCTGTTCTTTACTAGTGACACCAGTACCCATGGAAACACAGACACATAAATTTCTGCAAATGCTGGAATCTGGAGCAATACACAAAAAGTGCTGGAGGCGGCATCTATGGAGGGAAATAAACAGTCGGCCTTTCAGGCCAAGACCCTTCATCAGGACAGGAAAGGAAGAGGGCAGAAGCCGGAATAAGAAGGTGGGTGGAGGGGGAGGAGCACACGCAGGCAGGGGATAGGTGAGTTCAGGTGATAGGTGAGTCCAGGTGATGGTAGGTGGGTGTGGGGGGGGGGGGGGGAAGATGTAATAAGCTGAAAGGTGATAGGTAGAAGAGGCAAAGGCTGAAGAAGAAGGAATCCAGTAGAAGAGGGCAGTGGACCATGGAATAAAGAATGGAGGAGGGGAGGGGAGGAGAGGAGATGGGCAGGTCATCAAGGTGGGGGAAGGGAGCCACAAGAATAAGGGAAGACAAAGGAGTTGAGGGGGAGAGATATAAAAGTGGTGGGGTTACCGAAAGTTAGAGAAATCGATGTTGAGGCCATCAGGTTGGAGACTCCCAAGGCGGAATATGAGGTGTTGTTACCCATGGGAAGGGTACCCGTGGGAAGATAGTCAGAGCCACAATCCCCAGCACCTGCTCAGTCTGACTGCTGATATTACAGGTAATGTTTACATAACTGTTGGTCCTGCCACAGATGCTGCCTGAGCTGTTGAGTGTTTCCAACATTTTCTCTTTTTATTTCAGATTTCCGGTATCCAGAGCTTTTTTTAATGTTAATTAACCATACCAATTGACAAGCAGCTTCCCTCGGGAGTGATAGCACACATACAATCCAATGTGCTGAGTGAAAAGTGGCCAGCGGTTCCCCCACCATTGCTGCTTTCCTAGTTTTGACCAACCAGACGGATCATTATCCATACCCTGCATTCGAGTCTATCTGCACTCCAAAATCAGAATGAGGAACTGTTCCCTCTGAAACTTTCAGGGTCGATGAACAGGGCTCTATCCACAGCATCATCTCTCAGAGACATGAGGTGACATCTGAAGATGAGTGATGAATTGAAAGACCTTTTCTTTTCAGTTAATGCCATTGGGGAACATCAGCAATGTGGATCAGTGGTGAAGAGAGCAAACTGTAAATTTCATACATTCCTCTCATATATGAGAGTTAGATGCCTCCATTTGCTGACCACATCATATAAGGTGTTTATGTGTTGACCTAGGGACAATAGTAGGATATTTTTAGAATATCTACAATCAGTCAATTTATTGAACTCAATTTTATGACTTGATATGGTTGAATTTGATCTTATGATTATGATGTTTATTCAATGGCATAAACATTGTATAATCCTGCTTACTCTTAGTGAGAGTTTTACTTACTCCAAGCTGTGAGGACTGCTCCCTTGAAAAGTCTTTTTGTCACAGTACTATGTTTTCTAAAATTGCCTCGATAAAAGGTCTCCATGTCAGATATCCCCTTCTAACAGGAGAAATAATTTAAGGGGATATTTGGTGACTGCATTTGGTTATCATTTGGAGGCTAACTTTAATTGGTCAACAGAGTAGACCTTGCAACATTATACAGCAATGCCATCACATTCAAGTGCACACACATATCTTTTGAAGCTGACTTTTGGTGGGAAGTTTCAGAGCTGATATCTCACTCTACCCTATGGAAAAATAATTAGAAAGCTTGATGCATTGCGTATTGCACAAAGTCCTGTTTACAAATCTTCCTGGATAAACATTAAAACAGCATACTAAAATTTGCTTGCAACAAATGCAGACTTTGGATGTTTAGTAATATCTAGCAATGAAAGCATTTGGAAACAGAAACCTCTACATTCCCTTGACTTTCAAAATGATATTTTCTCTGCTTCAGAATGCTTTATTAAGAGTGACATTTTGCATGTGTGTTCTTTGTGTTTGAATCCAATCATCATAAAGTGCCTTTGATTGCAAGCGGAACTTAAGCCATCAAAAACAATTAGAGATAACAAGAACACATGGCGCAGCATTCTCTGAGTTTCATCAAGTTGATGGCCTCTTTCACCTTCTGATGACAGCAGGAATTAGACAGAAGGATGGAGGAGGGGGAAAATAGGTGGATGCAGAAAACCTACTGAATTATGTGAAAGAAAGCCCTTGTATGTTTGTTGCCTTGAGAATTTGAGACCATCTCATCTATTAAAGCAGGGTCCAGCTGAAAGTACTGAGCCAACCAATGTAGGGGGCATTCTTTTTTGACTGAACTCAAGTTTCTGGAATATTGGATTTCTCAGAACCTCTCAGAGCTCCATGAAATGTAGGATAAGATGAAATTCTTTTAATTTCAGACATCACTTTCATAACTTTGAACAAATTCTTGGTGTTGGTGTGATTCTTTTGCATCTTTTGATTTGAAACTGGTCACATTTTGATTGCAGTTTGAGAGTAGTGCAGAGTTCTACCATATTTAAAGGTAACAAAAGATAACTAGCTTGTTTCCAATGTTTAAAAGTCAAAGAGTGAGCTCATGGAAAACCAAGGTGCTTTTGAAATTTCAAACTATAAGAAGATGGTTTTGTGGTGGATTTCAGGCTTAATGCTCCATGTGATTTTTACATCTGATGTCAGATGTCCTCACTTTGACTGCAGCTGTACTGCTTATTTATTCATTGCTGAAGCTACCATTTACCCATTGCATCTGTTCCAATTATTTGAACAACCTATCCTGTTGACTCTACACCCCTCATCTTTCTCAGAAGCCTTTTCTCCCTTCAAAGACACCACAGCACATTTGCAAAATTACTATGGAATCCTCTTTCACCATCACAATCCACATTCAAACAACTCATTGAGCAACAAAAAATTCTCTTCATGATTCAGATTCAGGTGAGTTTATTGTCATGTATACCATGGTACAAAGAAATTCCTTGCTCGCATGAAGTTCACAGAGTAAACAGTATACATGGTAATAATAAATACAAGAATAAATAGAGCGACAAGCACTAAAAAACAGAATGGTGCAAAGATTGCAGTGCAATCTGAAGTAGTGCAACAAAAAATGCTAAAGTGACAATAATAGGATTACAGAGAGTGGTAGAATTAAGAGTCCGAGAACATGGCAGCACCACCAGGAAGGGGATGTGAAAGAGGTGATTGGTTCAGAAGTCTGATAGCAGTGGGGAAGAAGCTGTTCTTGAGTCTGGTCATCTGGGCTTCCAAGCTCCTGAATTTCTCTCAGAAGGCAGAAGAGAGAAAAAGGAATGGCCAGGGTGGCAGGCATCCTTGAAAATACTATTAGCCTTCCTGAAGCAATGCACCATGAAGATGGACTGGATGGAAGGAAGTGACAAACCAGTGATGGACTGGTGACATCTGATTCTTTAATTAATTATTATTATTATGGTGTAATCTTCATCTACAAACCCAACTACCAGAGGAAATGGTTCCTCCTTATTTACTTCTCCAAACCTAGATGTGGATTCACTTGGAGCAAATAGCCAGATGAAACTTTGGCTCAATGCTATTTACAGTGTCCTCAGACACCACCACAAAGTCACCATTTTAAAAACCTTTCTCTTAAATCTCCATTTAATCTTCTCTGCTACAGAGAGAGAAGAATTCAAGTTCTTCATTCAATTACATAATTGAAGTCCCTAATCCCCGTTATTGCACCTTGCCCTCTTTGAGGCATTAACATCCTTTCTAATTTTCTTCCCCCAAAGTGAACACAATAATCGAGCTAAGAACTTGATATATAAATATACATGTCTTTAACATAACCGTCTTTTTCCGTAGAACCATGTTGTTTTTTAACAAAAGAAGGAAAGAACTTGTAATCCTACAGTGTCTGTCACCACCTCAGAATGTTCTAAATCACTGCACTGTCAATTAATTGCTTTCAAAGAGTAGTAATTTCGGGAAATGTGGCAACCAATTTTCACATGTCACTTCACAAACAAAAACAAGATAAATGGCAATTTAAACAAATTAAACTACTTTCAGTGCTTTCTATTAAGAGATAAATCATTATATAAAAAATGCCATGGGCTCTTTTATGTACACCTGACAAATCTTTGGTTTAACAGCTCATTTGGGAGACAGTATCTGTGGCGGTGCAGCACTCTTTCAGTACTTCTCTCAATTGTCAGCCTAGACTTTGTGGTAATTTCTCAAGTGGAACTAGAATCCATGGCCAAAGAGGTGAGAGTATGCACACTGAATAATGGCTGCCATATGTAAGAGCATTTGTTGAAAGCAAAATCCTATATAGATAAAGGACTGCAGATGCTGGAATCTAGAAGAAAAACACTATGATGCTGGAGGAACTCAGCAGGCCAGGCAGTATCTGTGGAGAAAAGCAGGCGGTCAACGTTTCGGGTCAGAACCCTTCTTCAGGACTGAAGATAGGAAAAGGGGAAGTCTTGGAGATATCCCTATGGAGATATCTTGCTTTAATCATTGGATCATTCTGGAGTTGCATGGTCTAGAGGGTGCAATTCAAATAGATTTGGCTTCTGTGCAGAATGTATTCAGAACAGTTGCCAAAGAGTTTGCTTTAGAGCAGGAATTCAAAGGCTGAAATGATGGTACCAGATGAGAGTAAATACACTTTTTACCAACATCATTGGCTAGAATGTGTTATCAGTATTCTAATGTCAAAAGTACATTTTCATAAAATAATAGGCTGTAATATCTGCTTATTGCACCAATAGAGAAAAAAATGTTATTTTTAATGAGACTACTTTTAATTTAGGGAAATGCAGCAAAGAATGAATAAATCTCATGTCTTGTATTTTTTTTACTTATTTTAATCGTCAAGGAGAATGTTGGCAAGCTGGAAATGAATGAATAATTAAAAATGGCAATAAAGAAGTGTTCTCATTGAAAACTAAAAGGATTGGACAACCAAGAAAGTACAGACTTCAAACTATAGCTTATTTTGTGTCAACTCTCAGTCATCAAGGCAGCCAGAAGTGACACAAATGATCAAGTTTCAACTTGATGAAACTCACATGTAGGTTCAGACATCTAAAGTTCACCCAAAAGCAACTTCTAGGTAAATCTAATTTTATAAAGTGAGACTGATTAACATTTACTTAGCATATTAACATTTTGAGGGTCTTCTACGGTATCTCAGTTCCTTTATGCACTGTTTGCAAAATGTCCTTCTGAGAACAGACTAATGTATTATTTATCACAAAGAAAAGTACCTTCCACAATTGGCCATAAAAATGAGGAATGAGATGACAACATAAATCACAAAAGATAAACTTGAATGTTTTAGAAATACTGGTTAGCCAGAATCATATTGCTGCATTGTAATCACTTCTAGCTCTTCAATAGAGTGACTTTGAATTCAGGCGTGAGATCATCTCTTTACAAGCTTCACACTGTAACTACGTTGGTTGCAACTTGAACTCTACTTGAACTTTAAACCTAAAAAGAACTCCCAGATTTGTCAGCTCCTTTGCCTCTGACTCAGGAGATTGTGAGTTTCAATCCCAGTCCAGGGACTCAAGTCCAAAACTTGGCTTGACACTCAGTTACAAACACTGTCAAAGGCACTGTTCTCCAGCTGAGACATTAAAATGTCCTGTCAGCCCTCTTAGTAGAGTAAGAGATCTCATGGCACCATTTTGAAGAAGAGCATGGAGTTTTCACTAGTTTCTGGGCAAATTCTTATCCCTCATCTAAAATCACTTGGAATACATTATCTAGCTGTAATTGCTACCCTAGAAAGAGTAGTCGGAGTTCTGTACAAGCGTAACATAGCCTTCAACATTTATGTTCCAATTGAGATAAAACCTTAGATTCTATCAGCTGTTTTAATTTTAGGAAGGTAAATGAGGAAATTGTGGACTTGTTTGTTGTGGGAAAGGAATAAGAACGTATTATTAAAAGCAGAGTCAAGAATATATTAAGTCTCTTGAGAGTGAACCAAGATGGCATTGTAAAGGCCAGTCATGGATAATGACCATAACTGATTTCTTTTGAAGGCATAATTAAAATAAACTGGGAAGTATACAAAAATATTTTGAATGCACTTCCAGAAGGTATACAGTAACATTCCACAAGAACTTGTTGGTTGAAATTAAAGCTCAAGGAAATGAAAACAATAGTCGTGTGAAAAATGGTTGTTTATTTTCTTTACATGAGGGCAAACCTGTGAATGACTGGTGAACCACCCAATCTTACCAGCAGCATAAGAAATAGGAGCAAGAATAGGCCATTTGATCCCTTGCACTTGCTCTATCACATCTATCTTTCCTTTGGAGGGAGACCAGGCCTGTACACAATCTCCCAGATGTGGTCTCAGCAGGGCCCTATGGGTTTACTTTTGTGCTCAGTACCTCTTGCAGTAAAGCCCAAATTACTATTGCCTTCCTGATTATTTGCTGTACTTGCTTGTTAACCTTCAGGAATTTGTGTAGAAGGACACCAATATCCCCCTGAACACCAACACCTTTTGATCTCTTACTATTTAAAAGATATTCTGATTTTCTATTCTTTTCTGTCATAGTGTATAACCTCACATTTTCACTATATGTCATTTGCCATATCTTTGCTACTCACTCCCTATATCTCCCTGAAGACTCATTTTCATACTTCCTTGTGATGGAGAAGGAGGCCATTCAGCCCATTGAATCCATGCTGGCTCTCAGAGCAATCCCATCATTCTAATACTGTTCCAGCAGTTATTTCCCTATAACCTATTCACTCTCCCATACCCTCCTGATTCTCCTGCCAGCTAGTCTGGGGATAATTTACAGTAGTCAATTAACCTATCAAACAACACAACTTTGGGATGTGAGAGAAAACTGGAGAACTCAGAGGAAACCCACGCAGTTGCATGGAGAACATACAAACTCTACACAGACAGCATCAGAGGTCAGGATCGAACCTGAGTTGTTCAAGTTGTGAGGCAGCAGCTCTACCTGCTTTGCCTGTGTTCCACTGTGTCTCTGCATCCTCTTCACAACCCTCAGCTTTGTATCATCAGTAAACTTGGATATATTACAAAATCATTTATAGGCTTTACTGGGCAAACTATCATTTGCTTTCTGTGGTATTAAAAGATTTGCAAATGTGTTATAGGTTTAAGGACCCTCTTTGGCTATTCTCGTACAGCATTATTTTGTTCAGGCACATTCTAAGTAACACCATCAATTTCTACCATGTTATTTGCTCTAAAAATATTCTAAATATGAACTGATAGGCTTATGTGCACCAAATCTTTCAATATAGCCAGCTTAACTCCAAGCAATCCTATTCCTGCTCTTGCTATGATGCAGTTCCTGCCTCTATATTGGTGTTTCTCATGCACTTTTTAAGTTCAGACCTATCTAAATAGGACTGTTCAATGGTCCATGAAAGAGTTTTGGGTGGTGTGCTTACAGTGTTGGCACTGTAAGCACACACTGTAAAGCAAAATTTCAGATTACTGCAGATAGGAAGATGGAGATTAGGGGAAGGTGCTTTAGAATCACAGCAAACAGATATGTTAACTGGGGCAATAGATTTAGGACTGCGATTTTGAGTTTTGAGGCAGATGCATATTTCAAAAAGTGCTCTCTTGGAAAATCTGCAGAACCTCTTCCTAAACTGCTCCACCATTTATTTTGATCATATTTGTATCCTGTCTCTATTTGCTCTGCTATCACAAGTTTCTGGAGACACAGGAGACTGCAGATGCCGTAATCTGAAGCAAAAAACAAACTGCTGGAGGAACTCAGGACTGATGCAGGGTCTCGACCCGAAACATCGACCATCCCTCTGCCTCCATAGGTGCTGCCTGATCCGCTGAGTTCCTCCAGCATTTTGTTTTTTATCATAAGTTTCTGCTGGATTCAAAAAAATCCCATGGAATCGGTAACCTCAGCAGGAGGTTAGTGGGTTGAATGAAACATTTGCAAATGTTCATAGGTATGAAGTTTAAGGCCTAGAATCGAAGCAACTCAGGTAATGTAATTTCTTCACAGGGGGCAAGGTTTCAGAGCAGAAAACCATAGGAGAACAAGATCTACTTATACTTCTCCTGGCAGCAATATCCTAATTCCAAGGACAGGGCAGTGTTTGTGCCAGGTTAAAACTAGCACAGGTTCAGTAGGAAGATTAACTGGCTTGTGGGCTGGGAGGTCAGAAGAAGTTTACACTGTCTCATTGAGGAATTCACAAGCACAGTACGGGGGCAGACGATGGTACAGAGGGCGCAGTGGAAGATATCACTGCTAGCTTAAGCATATGGCAGCAATGAACTTTAAGACTTCCACTGAGAAAAGTGGTAAATCCAACAGAAGCACTGGCACCCTGGCGGACAATTTGGCTCATAGCCTCTCCCATTTGTGGGTACAACTGTGTATTGACCCTTATTATATGATAGCAATGACAATGAAGCTATTATCGTTCAGCATCATTATCCCATAAAAACCACAGCATCTCCTGAATTCCACAGGTCATACTGTTTGCTGCCTTCTCCAGGAGGAAAAGCAAGGGAAATTATTTGCATTAATGTGAATTCAAACTGGTTGCAAACTATCCGATAGAAAATGTCATGGCAATCTTTCTCTTTGTTACATTAGAATTCTTTCATCTATTTTTTATATCAAAATATAAGATATCTTATTATATATGGTATTATTTCATCCTCTGTCATGATCATACATTCGCATGTGCAGGTAAATAAGAAAATGTGCATTTCATTTCTTTGTATGTTGTCTGTAAGCATTCTTTAACATGATTGGCTGCTCAGCCAAACTGATGACATCACAGATGCCAGA
Source organism: Pristis pectinata (assembly GCF_009764475.1). Taxonomy (NCBI): domain Eukaryota; kingdom Metazoa; phylum Chordata; class Chondrichthyes; order Rhinopristiformes; family Pristidae; genus Pristis; species Pristis pectinata. Next base: position 67,032,524 of record NC_067410.1, read on the forward strand.
CACAGGAAATAAACCTTCAATTGAGTGCTGAAGCAGTCGGTACAAAGAATGGGGAGTTTGTGCCTGGGGAACTGGTAAATCTTTGGGGGTAAATTCATTCTGGTTCAGTGACAATTAAGTGTAAATTCCGGGTTGTAGTTTTCAGCTCACTCCACTCTCAAGTGGTCCCTGCAGCATGACAACAATGTGCTACCCATCTCGTTGATAGTTGACAGCCTTTCTGCAGGATTTATATTCATGATCCTTTCATTATTTTCTGCTTGGGAAATAACTGCAAATAATTACAGTGGAATTTGATCATTAGTATTGTTGCTTCACAGTGAACACAATATATGCTCTCCCATGTGTGTGAGTTATCATTGAAAACTGCTTTGCAGTAACTTTCAGAACTTAAAAAATATCCAAATTATGCTTAATTGGAGCAATGTTTAATAATACTGCCAAGCTCAGTTCTTTATTCCCTGTTACTTTAGCTACCTTGGTGGCCCCTATTATAGTGCCAAAGAAAAATCCTTTTTGAGTCTAAAATCAGAATTGTAAATTATTCGTATTCAGAGAACATTACACCAAAACAGTGATTATTATTTTACCTAAGAGGGAATTTTCAAAGGAGTTAATGAGTTGTCCCTTCCTCCAAAGCTAATTCTTCAGGATTTGCTTGTGTCTCTGAGCTTTTCCCCATATTCCATCAGGATTTGATTGCCATTATTACAACATAGAACAGAGAACAGTACAGCACAGGAACAGGCCCTTTGGCCCACAATGTTGTGCCGAACCAATTACATTAGTAATAAAGTGCCCAACTAAACTAATCATTTCTACCAACACAATGTCCATATCCGACCATTTCCCTCACATTCATGTGCCTATCTAAGATCTTCTTGAACGCCCCTATCATATTTGCCTCCACCACTACCGCAGGCAGCACATTCCATGCACCCATTACTCTGTGTAAAAAACTTGCCCCGCACATCTCCTTTGAACTTACCCCCATCATCTTAAATGCATGCCCTCTGGTATTAGACATTTCAGCCCTGGGGAAAAAATACTAGCTATCTGCTCTATCTATGCCTCTTGTAATCTTATAAACCTCTATCAGATCTCCCCTCAGCCTCCACCACTCCAGAGAGAACAACACAAGTTTGTCCAACCTATCCTCAGGCAGCATCCTGGTAAACCTCTTCTGCACCCTCTCCAAAATCTCAGCATCCTTCCTATAATGGAGTGACCAGAAATGAATGCAATATTACTAGATGTGAACAAACTAAAGTTTTATAAAGCTACAGCATAAATTCCTGACTCTTAAACTCAGTGCCTCAACTAATGAAGGCAAGCATCCCATATGCCTTCTTTACCACCCTATCAACCTGTGTAGTCACTTTCAGGGAGCTGTGAACTTGGACCCCAAGATCCCTCTGCTCATCAACACTGTTAAGGGTTTTGCCATTAACAGTGTACTGTCTCTTTAAGTTTGATCTCCCAGGGTGCAACACTTATCATTTGGCCGGGTTGAATGCCATCTGCCATTTCTCTGCCCATATCTGCAACTGATCTATATCCCACTGTATCCTTTGCCCATCTTTATGCTATCCACAACACCACCAATCTTCATATCATCTGCAAATTTACTAACCCACCCATGTACATTTTCATCCAGGTCATTGATATACATCAAAAACAACAGAGGTACCAGTATGGATCACTGAGGAACACCACTAGTCACAGACCTCCAGCTAGAATAAGTCCCCTCAACCACAACCCTCTGTCTTCTATGGGCAAGCCAGTTCTGAATCCAACCAGCCAATTCACCGTGGATCCCATGCATCTTAATCTTCTGGATGAGCCTCCCATGAGGGACCATGTCAAACACCTTACTAAATTCCATGTGGACAACATCCAGAGTTCTACCTTCATCAATCACCCTTGTCATCTCATCAAAAAACTCAATCAAGTTAGTAAGGCACAATTTGCCCTGCACAAAGCCATGCTGACTGTCCCTAATTAAGCTATGGTTTTCCAAATGCTCATAAATCCTATGCCTAAGAATCTTCTCCAGTAACTTCCCTACCACTGACGAGACACTCACCAGGATTATAGTTACCAGGATTATCCCTGTTTCCCTTCTTGAATAATGGAACAACATTAGCTACTCGCCAGTCCTCCAGGACTTTGCCTGTGGCGAGAGAGGACACGAATATGGTATTGGTATTGATTTATTATTGTCACTTGTACCAAGGTACAGTGAAAAACACAGTGCAGTTACATTGAGTTAGTACAGAGTGCATTGAGGTAGTACAGATAAAAACAATAACAGTACAGAGTAAAGTGTCACAGCTACAGAGGAAGTGCAGTGCAGGTAGATAATAAGGTGCAAGGTCACAACAAGGTAGATTGTGAGGTCAAGAGTCCATCACATAGTATAAGGGAACCATTCAATAGTCTTATCACAGTGGGATGGAAGCTGTCCTTGAGCCTGGTGCCCTCAGGCTCCTTTATCTTCTGCCTGATGAGAGAGGAGAGAAGAGAGAATGACCCGAGTGGGTGAGGTCTTTGATTATACTGGCTGGTTCCCAGAGGTATTGCTGCCTATCCTCACTGATTGTGGTCTGTTGGTTAGAAAGTCAAGGATCCAGTTACAGAGAGAGGTGTTGAGTCCCAGGTCTCGGAGTGTGGTGATGAGTTTGCTTGGAATTATTGTATTGAAGGCGGACCTGTCGTCAATAAACACTAGTCTAACGTAGGTGTCTTTACTGTCCAGATGCTCCAGAGCTGAGCATAGGGCCAGGGAGATGGCGTCCACTGTAGACCCATTTCAGCGATAGGCGAATTGCATTGGGTTGAGGTTACCTGGGAGGCTGGAGTTGATGAGTGCCATGACCAGCCTCTCAAATCCTCCATGTCCTTCTCCTTGGTAATACTAATGCAAAGTACTCATTAAGGACCTCACCCACATCCTCCACTGCCAAGCACACGTTCCCTCCTTTATCCTTGAGTGGTCCTACCCTCTCCCTTGTTATCCTCTTGCTCTTGATATATGTATAGAATGCCTTGGGATTCTCATTAATCCTACTTGCAAAGGACTTTTCATGGCCCCTCCTGGCTTTCCTAATTCCCTTCGTGAGTTCCTTTCTGGCTTCTTTATAACCCTCAAGTGCTCTGTTTGATCCCAGCTTCCTAAGCTTTACTTACTTTTCCTTTTCTTTTTGACTAAATTCATCACCTCGACATCCAAGGTTCTCTTACCTTGCCATTCTTGTCCTTCCTTCTTTCTGGAGCATACCTGTCCTGTACTCTGTGCAGTTGGTCTTTAAACACCCTCCCACATGTCAGATGTGGACTTGCCCAAAAACAGCCGTTCCAAATTAATTTCTCCCTAGTTCCTGTCTTATGGTCCTGCAATTTACCCTGCCCCAATGTAATACTCTCCCACAAAGTCCATACTTATCCTTATCTATAGCTATCTTAAAACTTAAGGAGTTGTGGTCACCGTTTCCTAATTGTTCTCCCACTGAAAGGTCAGTCACCTGGTCAGACTCGTTACCCAACACCAGCTCCAGTACGGCCCCTCCTCTTGTTGGATCATCTACATATTGATTTAAGAAATCCTCCTGGATGCGCCAAATTCTACCCCATCTAAAACTCTTACACTAAAGAGGTCCCAGTTTATATTAGGGAAGTTGAAGTCCCCCATGACAACAACCCTATTAGTTTTACACCTTTCCCTAATCTGTCTGCATATCTGTTCTTCACTATCCCGGTGACTATTGGGAGTGTCTGTAGTATAATCCCATCTGAGTGATTGCACCTTTCTTATTTTTGAGTTCTACCCATACAGACTCAGTGGACAAGCCCGCCATTATGTTCCCTCTGAGTGCAGCTGTGATATTGTCCCTGAGCATTAGTGCAACTCCCCCCCCCAACTTTTTACCTCCCTCTCTATCCTTTCTAAAACATTGAAACCCTGGAACACTGATTCCTGTCCCTCCCTCAACCAAGTCTCTGTTATGGCCACAACATCATAGTTCCAAGTTCATCACCCTTACCCATAATACTCCTAGCATTCAAATACACACACTTCAAACTGTCCGTCCCATCGTGTCTATTACTTTGCTCCTGCCTGTTTTTACTGGCCCTGACATCTACCTTCCTCTCAATCCGTCCACTTTCTCACCCGGTGCTCTGGTTCCCATCCCCCTGCCAAACTAGTTTAAACCCTCCCAAGTAACACCTGGCCAGGCTCATTACCCAACACCAGGTCCAGTACGAACCTCCCGGCCAGGATGTTGGTTCCCCTCCAATTGAGGTGCAACCTGTCCTTCTTGTACAGGTCACCCCTGCCCCAGAGAGGTTCCAGTCATCCAAGAACCTGAAACCCAGTACCTCAGCTGCTCATTCATCCATTCTCTCATCCTATTCCTGTCCTGATTAGCACATGGCACAGGGAGTAATCCAGAGATTACTACATTGGAGGTCCTGCCCTTTAGCCTCTTTCCTAACTCCCTATACTCACTGCACAGAACCTCTTCCTCCTCTCTAACTATGTCATTGGTGCCAACGTGCACCATGACCTCTGGCTGCTCACCCTCTCCCTTGAGAATATTCTGCAGCTGCTCTGAGACATCCTCGACCCTAGCACCTGGGAGGCAACACCATCCTGGTGTCTCTTTTGCAGCTACAAAATCTCCTGTCTGTCCCCCTAACTATCAAGTCTCCTATCACTATTGCTCTGCTTGACTTTACCCTTCCCTTCTGAGCCACAGAGCCAGCCACAGTGCCACTGACCTGGCTGCTGCTGCTGTGCCCTGATAGGTCATCCCTCCCAGCAGTATCCAAAGGGGTACACCTGTTGCTGAGGGTTATGGCCACAGGGGAACCTTGCACTGACTGCTTACTCCCCTTACTTCCCCTGGTGGTCACCCATCAACCTGAAGCCTGTATTCTGGGTGTGACCACCTCAGTAAAAGTCTCATCTATGAGGTTTTCAGCTTCCCTGATGGTCCCAAGTACATCCAACTCCAGCTCCATTTCCTTGACCTGGTCATTCAGGAGCTGCAGGTGGGTGCACTTCCTGCAGATGTAGTCATCAGGGAGATTGAGAGGTTCCCTGCCATCCCACAACTTACAGGAGGAGCATTCCACTGCCCTAACTGTCATCCTGCCTACACTGAATCAAGGACTAAGGATTTACAGACAACAAAGTAAAAACCTTACTTGTGCCTTCTTACTGAAACCTTTTTTTCCAAAGAGCTTCTCACACTCCCCTCACCAAGATCACTTACTCAGCCTCTTCTAGCCGAAGCCTCTTGAGCCAAAGCCTCAGTCCCCCACTCTAACACTGAACCACGCCAACAATGGCCATTCCAAAATGGACGCTCCGCTTAAAACTAGCTTCTTTTTATTGGCTGCTGCCAATGAGCTAATTAGCCAATTATTACTAACAATATGCAAGTGTGCCTCTTTAAGGGTCCTGTTGATTGAAAAAGAACACCAAGCACAGAGACTCATCGCTTTTGAAAATTCCCGCCTCTCGTTCCAAGTCCCAGCTCCCGCTCACTGAAAATGAACACCAAGCACAGAGACTCATCAGGATTATGAGCTTTTATCAGAAAAGTCAGAGCAAACAACTGATAGAAAATTTATCTCAGCTACTAAAACTTTCATTTGTGTTCACCTATTCTTTAATTCCAAGAGTTTTATATTAAAATGAGACTGTATATCTTGGAAGGACCCTCAGGAGTATCATAATGGAATCTAATACTCGGGGATACAATATTGCAATAGATTTGGTTTGGAAACTGCTATCAGTCGGTAATCCATATTTACAGCTTTTTTCATTACAAGTAGCAACACCTACTTTCATCTCTTCAGTGTTCAGAATCTGAGCTGAGAATATCATAAACATGTTTATTTTATTCTCCCCATTTATTTTCTTGAATTGTCTCTTCACTTCTCATTATTTTATCTTTATTTACAATACTTCCTGAACTGGTAGTTGAAACTGTTGGGGTCCTGCATATTTCTCTAACCTAACAAAATCAACGGAGGTTAGATTTGGTTTTCCACTGAGTTCTTTTTTTGCTCCTCAATTTCTTTACTGCCCTATGATGAGATGGTAGGCTCCGTTACGCAGACACACCTCTGCCTTACTTTCCAGCAAAGACAATAGTTAAGTTTGAATGCTTGGCAAAGTACCTTCACAATAAAATCACTTGCCAATAGAACATTTTTGTTTGACCTAGTTGTGCTTCAATTTAACCAATTCAATTTAAACATTTAATAAAATGTTCATCTTGAGTTGAAAGTAGTAGTGGCATTGAAATGAATGCATGCCTGGATAACATTTACTTACAGTAATGCAGCAAGGCAACAAAGCATTTGATATTCAAAAAATCATGAACAAAGTCAACAACTTTTCCTAAGGAAAGTTGACTCTTACCTCAGTCAACTAACTTAGGTTAGGAAAATGACCACACGAATATTAATTAATTGAAAACTTGCACTTTATTGTATCAGCACAAATATCTCTGGCCAACAGTTTTGGTTCCTGAACGCTATTGTTCCTTTTGTACCGATATTGAGGCTTTATGGGTGGAGCTCAGAAATAAGAAGGGGATGATCACATTGTTGGGATTGTACTATAGGCCCCCAAGTACTCAACAGGTATTAGAAGAACAAATATGCAGGAATATTATGCAGAGTCATAAGAATAATAGGGTTGACATAGTAGGGGATTTTAACTTTCCTAACATAGACTGGGACTGTTAAGGGCTTAGATGGGGTAGAATTTGTTAAGTGCGTTCAAGAAACTTTCCTTGGGCAATGTATAGAGGGCCCGACTAGGGGGAAGGCAAAACTCGAACTGCTCTTGGGTAGAAGGGCAAATGACTGAGATGATGGTGGGGGAGCACTTTGGGACCAGTGATCATAGTTCTATTAGTTTTAAAATAGTTATGGAAAGGGACAGAACTGGTCCACAGGTTCAAGTTCTAAATTGGGCCAAGGCGAATTTTGACGGTATGAGACAGGAGCTTGGAAAAGTTCATTGGAGTAGGTTGTTCACAGGCAAAGGGACCACAGGTAAGTGGAAGGCTTTTAAAGGTGAGATAGTGAGAGCTCAAGGTCTGCATGTTCCTGTTAGAGTGAAGGGCAAGGCTAATAGGAGTAGGGAACCCTGAATGATGTGGGATATTGATGCCCTGGTCAGGAAAAAGAAGGAAGGGTCAGGTACAGGCAGCTGGGATCAAGCAAATCCCTAGAGAAGTATAAGGTAGGCAGGGGTGTACTTAAGAAAGAAATCAGGAGGGCAAAAAGGGGGCATGAGATAACTTTGGCAGAGATTAAGGAAAATCCAAAGAGATTTTATATTAAGGGAAAAAGAGTAACTAGAGAGAGAATAGGGCCCCTCAAAGACCAAAGGGACATCTTTGTGTGTAGCCACAGGAGATGAGCAAGGTCCTGAATGAATATTTCTCCTCTGTTTTTACAGTGGAGAAAGACATAAAGAATTTGGAACTAGGAAAAGTGAATGGGGAGGTCCTGGTGATAGTCCACGTTACAGTCAAGTGGATGCTGGATGTCTTAAAAGGCAAGAAGGTAGGCAAACCTCCAGGGCCTGCCTAGGTATATCCAAGAACAATGTGGGAGGCTAGAGAAGAAATTGCGGGAGCCCTGGCTGAGATACATGCATCATCGTTAGCCACGGGTGAGGTGCCGTTAGACTGGAGGGTAGTGAATGTTATGCCTTTATTTCAGAAGAACGACAAAGAAAACCCTGGAAGCTCTAGGCCAGTAAGTCTATCATCTGTGGTAGGTAAGTTACAGGAGAAGATTCTGAAGTATAAGATATACGTACATCTGAAAAGGCAGGGGTTGATTAGGGGTAATCAGCATGGCTTTGTGCATGGGAGATCATGCATTATGAATTTGATAGAGTTTTTTGATGAGGTGACCAAGAAAGTTGATGAGGGCAGGGCAGTAGACGTGGTTTATATGGACTTCAGTAAGGCCTTTGATAAGGTTCCGCATGGTAGGCTGGAAGGTTAGGTCACATGGAATCCAGGGAGAGCTGGCTAATTGGATACACAATTGGCTCGATGGTAGAAAGCAGAAGGTGATGGAGACCCATGACTAGTGGTGTGCCTCAGGGGTGGGTGCTGGGCCCATTGTTATTTGTCATCTATATCAATAATTTGGATAAGAATGTACAAGGCATTCTTGTACTAATGTACTAATGTACTAACGTAGTACTAATGTACTAACGTAAGGTTGCAGATGACGCTAAAATAGGTGGTAGAGTGGACAATGAAGAAGATTATCAAAAATTACAGGGGGATCTTGCTCAGCTGAGTAAGTGGGCCAAGGAATGGAAAATGGAGTTTAATTCGGATAAGTGCGAGGATAACTGTGAAAGCCAAATCCAGGTAGGACTTTCACAGTGAACGGCAGGACCCTGGGAAGTGTTTTAGAACAGAGGGACCTTGGAGTACAAGTACATGGTTCACTGAAAGTAGAGTCATAGGTCGACAGGGTGGTGAAGAAGGCATTTGGCATGCTGACCTTCATAAGTCAGGGCATTGAGCATAAAAGTTGGGAGGTCATGGTGTGGTTGAACGTGATGCTGGTGAGGCCACACTTGGAGTATTGAGTTCAGTTTTGGTTGCCTTGCTATAGGAACGAAGTTATGAAACTGCTAAAGGAAAGTGGTTATTAAACTGGACAGATTGCAGAAAAGATTTAGAAGGATGCTGTCAGGATTTGAAGGACTGAGTTATAGGGAGAGTTTGGACAGGCTAGGACTTTACTCCTTAGAGTATAGGAGACTGGGAGGTGATCTTATAGAGGTGTATGAAATTATGAGGGGCATGGATAGGGTAAATGAACTCAATCTTTTTCCCAGTGTTTGGATCAAGAACAAGAGGGCATAGGTTTAAGATGAGAGGGAAAAGATTTTAGAGGTACTTGAGGGGCAATTTTTTTACACCAAGGATAGTATCTCTGTTACAGGCGGGATAGACAAATGAGAGTCAGCGGATTTTGTTTACTTGGCATTTCAGAAGGCCTTTGACGAGGTGCCGCACATGAGGCTGCTAAACAAGATAGGAGTCCATGGTATTACAGGAAAGGTATTAGCATGGATAGAAAATTGGCTGACTGGCAGAAGGCAAAGAGTGGGAATAAAGGGGGCCTTTTCTGGTTGGCTGCTGGTGACTAGTGCTGTTCCGCAGGGGTCAGCATTGGGTCTGCTACTTTTCTGGTTATATGTTAATGATCTGGATGCAGAATTGATGGCTTTGTGGCCAAGTTTGTGGATGATACAAAGATAGGTGGAGGAGCAGGTAGTGTTGAGGAGGCAGGGAGTCTGCAGAAGGACTTGGACAGGTTGGGAGAATGGGCAAAGAAGTTGCAGATGGAATACAGCATAGGGAAATGTATGGTCATGCACTTTGGGAGAAGGAATAAAGGCTTAGACTGTTTTCTAAATGGGGAACTATTTCAGAAATCTGAGGTGCATAGGGACTTGGGAGTCCGAGTGCAGGATTCCCTAAAGATTAATTCACAGTTTGAGTTGGTAGTAAGGAAGGCAATACAATGTTAGCATTCATTTCGAGGTGACTAGATTATAAAAGCAAGGATGTAATGCTGAGGCTTTATAAGGCATTGGTCAGACCACATTTGGAGTATTGTGAGCAGTTTTGGGCCCCATATCCAAGGAAGGATGTGCTGGTGTTGGAGAAGGTACAGAGGAGGTTTACGAGAATGATCCTGGGGATGAAAGGGTTAAGTTATGAGGAGCATTTGATGGCTTTGGGCCTGTACACGCTGGAGTTTAGAAGGATGGGTGGGGGGGGGGGGGTATCTCATTAACATCTACCTAATATTGAAAGGCCTAGATAGAGTGGGCGTGGAGAGGAGGTTTCCAGTACATAGAACATAGAACACTACAGCACAGTACAGGCCCTTCGGCCCATGATGTTGTGCCGACATTTTATCCTGCTATTAGATCAATCTAACCCTTCCTTCCCACACAGCTCTCCATTTTTCTATCATTCATGTGTCTATCTAAGAGTCTCTTAAATGTCCCTAATGTATCTGCCCCCACCACCTCTGCTGGCAGTGCTTTCCACGCACCCACCACTCTGTGTAAAAAACCCTGACATCCCCCCTATATCTTCCTCCAATCACCTTAAAATTATGCCCCCTCATGTGACCCACTTTCACCCTGGGAAAAAGTGTCTGACTGTCCACTCAATCTATGCCTCATCATCTTGTACACCTCTATCAAGTCACCTCTCATTCTCCTTCACTCCAAAGAGAAAAGCCCTAGCTCACTCCCTATCCTCATAAGACTCATCAGTAGTGGGAGAGTCTAGGATCAGAGGGCACAGCCTCAGTATAGAAGGATGTCCCTTTAGAACAGAGATGAGGAGGAATTTCTTTAGCCAGAGGGTGGGGAATTCATTCAGAGGCCAAGTCATTAGGTATATTTAAAGCGGAGGTTGATAGGTTCTTGATCAGTAGGGCATCAAAGGTTACAGGGAGAAGGCAGGAGAATAGGGTTGAGAGGGAATAATAAATCAGCCATGGTTGTATGGCGGAAAAGACTTGATGGGCCGAATGGCCTAATTCTGTTCCTATGTCATGGTCTTATGTGGAATCAGCTGCCAGAGGGAGTGGTTGAGGCAGATACAATAACAATATTTAAAAGACAGTTGGACAGGTACATGGATTGGAAAGATTTAGAAAGATATGGACCAAAAGCTGGCAAATGGGGCATCTTGGTCAGCATGGACCAATTGGGCCGAAGGGCCTGTTTCTGTGTTGTATATGATTCTACTCACCCAGACCAACATATAGCACCAAAATATGGGATCTCCTGTTGACCAAATGACTGATCCTTCTTCTCCCTGCCCCTGGCACAGAGGTCTTCCTTGTGATACTTTGTCCCTGGAGTTTTCACTGTTCTACACCCAAAATACTTCATTATTATTCTCTTTTATTATCAGTTCTGTACTATTATACTCCAATTCCGTTGGTTTTAGCTTATCTGGCTAGCTTGAGTCCACTTTTCATTGGCTCTGGCCTACGGCTACAGGTAGCATTACCTCATTGCTCTTCTTCCAGACAAGGTCTTGCCTCTGATGTCATTCCCTTACTTTTCCCTGAGTCAGTCCACTTTAAACCACTTATAGCCAGTTCAAGTCAGACACTGGGCTCGGGTTAGTTCAGTTCACAGACACAGACTATTCTTCCATAAGTCTGCAACATGTTATCGGTAGGTGCTTTGTTATTGTTCACATTCAATTGCTCTGATCCAGCCATCTCTGAGCAAGAACCATAGTTCACAAAACAGTTCACAAAATGGCGGTCATATGAACAGTTTCACAAAACATTGGCTTCCATTTCTTCCACCACATGGCAACAACAAAGACATTTCTTTTGTCTACTTCCACCGTCCTTGATTCATTCCAGTTTGCTATTTTGCACATTCTTAATTCCTTCATGGTCGATAGGAATAAGGAATTTGATTCATGATTTTGGAAGGATCTGACATCTTGCTTTTGGTTTTCATTTTAAACTCTGTTTCCTAACCATTGACTCTATTCCTCTCCCGTGTAACTGTTTGTACTCAACCAGACTGCTCACAGCCTTGTTGTCATACTTAATCTTGAGATAACCCTTAAACTGCTGCTGAATTCCATCCCAGCTCACCCACTTCCACTTCTGTAACCTTGCTTAACTATTTCTCTGCCTCACTCACCTGTCACTGAATTCCTCACTCATGCCTTTTTGCAGATTTGACTATAGCACTGCAATTCTGTCTGGTTTCCCTTGTCCTGCAAACCTAAAAGGTCACCCAAAATCCTGGTGCTAACCTCTGCAGCCCTGATCCTCTATCACCCCTCTGTTTCCTAACCTATACTGGCTCTTTGTCATGTATCTCCTCACCCTTGTTTTCAGATCCCTCAATTCCATCTACCCATTCTATCTCTATAATCTTTAAATATTTCTGCATCCTCCAATTCTAGCCTCCTCATTATCCCCTCATTTAGTTGTTCTGCCATTAGTGATCAAGCTCCAAGATCTAGAAGTCCCTTTCCAAACCTCTCCATTTCTTTCTCCTTTGAAATACACCTTGATACTTCACTCTCTGATAAAACTTTTGATCATCTGCTCATGTGCCATGTAGCTTGATGTCAAATTTTGATTATTACAACAGTAATTAAGTGGATGTTTTATTTTATAAATGAAACTTTTTGCTGCTATTGAATAATTTGAGCTCCAAATTTCCAGAATAAATATTTTAACTTGCTCTCCTTCCTCAAACAGATTGCTCAACTAATTCACTCCGTTGACTTACTGTATAATCACCTCTGTCAATTTTGAAAATTCATTAACAGCTTGAAGTAGTTAAAAGAGCTTTCAAAATAAACACAGAAGCTGGTGGGTGATGTCAAAAATTAACATGACGGGGGCTTCGAATATGAAAAAAACATTTCACTGAAGGAAGGCGTGAAGAGCAAATCCATCCAAGGTACATCTCTGGAGGGAGTTTCAGGGAAATAATTCATGGAAACATTTGAAATTTGTATGCATTCAGTTTTGCCTTTAGCTCTTCTGTACTTTGCAAAAAAAGCAAGTATTAGTCAGGGCATTTATTCTTCATTAAATAGGATCACGAGATAGTTTACCTCCATTTGTGTCAGGGCATATGTGGCCTTGGTTTACCATTGCATAACAGTGACAGTACCTCCAACTGTTCTGCACTCCTTCAGTCCTGCAAGGGAAGGTCAGCCTGGGTTATGTGTTCAGGTGCTGGAGTGAGGCATGAACCTATAGCTCCTCTCTCACAGGGTCAGGAGCTGCCAAATATAGAAAGAAAATCTATCTGAAATGTGTTTGGGTAAAGGGTGATGCATGGCATAAAAGGGGAAACTTACTTTCTTGAGTGGCTAATAGGTACTAGGCTTGGTTGCCCAGATGATCTTCATAGGTGTTGATTATAGACTAGCACAGAAGCTACTAATGGGCACCACCTGGCTTCTGATACCATCCCTCGCCAATACACATTTTTGGGAAGAGTGCAGAAAGACTCCATTCTTAAATAAACAATCTCAAAACTTCTTGTTCAGGGCACTGGCCCTTTGGGATTATTCCTGGTCATTTGTTAAAAATAACATTCAAAACTGAGGCTTTAAAACCCATGATGCATAGTGTCACTACCTGGTCTCACAACTCTATTTATTGCCTAAGCATTTGTGTTGTTGCTCATCACTTGTCAGTGAATTTATATTCTTGCTACAGAAATACTCTATTTGCCTTTTAGACAATGAACAACTTGAAAGGCAAAGAAATCCATTTTCACTTTACATAGAAAAATATGATCAGATTGGATCCCTTCACACAGAGAAATTTACCTCCACCTGTGGACTTCATCTTTGCTTCTGTGCTTCCTCACAGAAGTTACAGTCTAAAACTGTGGGCATCATTATTTTTTCAGAGTAGTTAAAATAATATTTGGTAACCTTGTTTTCCGTTGGTGCAGGGCATCAAATGACATGGGAAAGATTTCTTGTCACAAGTGCTTGTATTTGAATCCAATCTGCTGCACTGGTAGCAATACCTTTTATCAGTTCTCATTTCAGTTGGGAATAAAACTATTAAATTGTATGGCAACAACATTAAGCTCCCTAGCAGGCTGGTTTTGTTCATTCTCCTTCCAGTGATATGCACATTTCTTTGGTGTAACTGTTAAAAACTGAGTAGTGATGTTAAAACAGCATGCCACCTGCTGTACTTGTGGGAGACCTTTGATCAGTTTGCAAATTTTGGTTTTGTTAACCATTTGAGGTATTTAATATTCAGCAAGCGTTCTCCAGCATAACATCAGTGCAAGAATAGTTGAACATACATTGAGCACTTTCAAGTAGAATACATGTGATTTCTATGTCCCTTCACTCTGCTCTGGACCATCTGGACGACAGGAGCACATACTGTATGCCAGGTTGCTGTTCATTGACTACAGCCCGGTGTTCAACACAATCATCTTATTCAAACTCATCGTCAAATTTCAAGACCTGGGCCTCTGTACCTCCCTCTGCAAATGGATCCTTGACTTCCTCATCGGCAGACCTTATTCAGTGATGATTGGTAACAACTTCTTCTCCTCACTGACCATCAACACAGGTGAACCTTAAGGCTGTATGTTTAGCCCCCTGCTCTACTTCCTAGGCACACATGACTGTGTGGCTAAGCACAGCTCCAGTGCCATCGACAAATTCGCTGATGACACTACTATTGTTCGATGAATCACAGCTGGTGATGAGTCAGCATACAGGAGTGAGAGAGGACACTTGCTTCAGTGGTGTTGCAACAAAACCTCTCGTTCAACGTCAGTAAAACTAAAGAGCTGATTGTTGACTGCAGGAAGGGGAAAGAGGGTGAACATGCACAGTCTACATTGGGGGATTGGCAGTGGAGAAAGTCAGCAGCTTCAAATTCCTGGGCGTTAACATATCGGATGACTTGTCCTGGGCCCAGCACATAGATGCAATCACAAAGGAAGGTGTACCAGCATCTTTACTTTCTTAGAAGATTAAGGAGGATCAGCGTGTCACTGAACACTCTAACAAATTTCTACAGATGTACTGTTGAAAATATCCTGACTGGTTGCATCAAGGTCTGGTATGGCAATTCAAATGCACAGGAACGTAAGATGCCGCAGAGAGTAGTGAACTCAGCCCAATATATCTTGGGCACATCCTTCCCCACCATCGGTAGTATCTACAGGAGGCGCTGCCTCAAGAAGGCAACATCTCTCATCAAGATCTACAACATCCAATCTTCTGTCGGCTACCATAGGGCAGGAAGTACAGAAGCCTGAAGTGCCACACCACCAGGTTCAAGAACATCTTCTTCCCTTCAACCATTTGGTTCTTGAATCAACCTGCACAACCCTAATCACTACCTCAGTATAGCAACACTATGACCACTTTGACCACTTTGCACTACAATGGATTCCATTTTGTTTGTTCTAATTGTGTTCTTTCTTGTAAAAATTGTGTATAATTTGTGTTTAATTTATGGTTTTCTTGTGAATGTAGCTTATTTGATGCTATGTGCCTGTGATGCTGTTGCAAGTAAGATTTTCATTGCACCTGTGCATACATGCACTTGTGCATGTGACAATAAACTTGACTTTGACTTTGGCTTTGACTTTGAGATTGTTAGCTCATGATGAAATAATCATTTTCTCCCACTAGTCATGGAAGGCTATGTGACTCTTAGGTTATACTTTTGGTTATATTTTGACCGGATAATCAAATGAAATAGCAGCAAGATGTGATGGATAGAACAGGGGAGATAGAATATGAACCAGCCAAAGTATTATTTTGGTCTGGGTTAATTGCTTAGAAATTTATCCTGGTCATTAGCGTCAAACATACAATAAAGTTGGTGTCTGCACATCGTACTCTGTCTTTCAAATTTATTCCATTGACTTCCGTATTTTGCATTTTGGAGGCAGGGTATAACACTTACATGGCTATCTAGTACATTTAATGTCATTGACAATTTCGAGGTAAATGCATCTAACTGTGCTTGCTTTAGATAGAGGGTGTTGGCAGTTTGATCCTCAGCTGATATCCACGTGCATGTATTCTCTGTAGATGTCACTTGATATTATCAGAATTGGAAGCCCTGGTTATTTCGGTACATACATTCAAGAGGGACAAATTTGTTACTTTAGCTGGAATAAAACTCAGCATAAGATAGCAATTGAAAAGGACAGTCCCTGTCTAGCACAGAACTTACTGATACATCAGTCAAGCTGTCCAGTTTACTATCTTTCTCTGTGCATTAAAATCCTTCCATCTGAACTTTGTGTGTCCTTGTGATACAGATATTTTGAAATGTTATACTTACAGTTTTAGTCTCCCAGCACCAGGTGGCAATGTGGTGAACTCATTCTGGTTTTCTCACCAATTTAATTCCCACTGATTTTTCAATCTGTCCAGGTAAGTTTTAGTTTGAACTTTTTCCCCCTTTTCTCGAACATTTTGTCATCTGTTTATTTCTGGTTGGTTTTTAAATGGTGCATTTGGCTTCCAAGGAAAAAAAATTCAGATGTTTCTTGTCCCGTTCTGTGCCCTACTCTCCAAAACAATCTCACTTCCATTTAAGTGGGATCCTCCAAGTGTATGCATTTACGGTGAGTAATACTTCTTCAAAAACACTTGAGGTCTAGTAATAATCCTAATTGGAAGAACAATATTTTCTAAAAATGTTACTGCCAAAATTTACGAGAGACTCATTCAAATCTTTCAAACTGGGTCCTGTTTCTGATGGAGAGTAAGGGGTTAATGTTCAATTCCATTAATGCTATGTACACCAGCAGATGGAATTTACGAAAAACCCTTGGGTTAGAAAAATCATTGAAAACATAATACATAATCCACCAGTTTCATTCTTTCCTTGGCTTATGTGCAACCAAGATCTATATCGAATGCTGGCGGGTGGTTGAAAAGCTCCCAGAGGAAGCTAAGCTTCAAAGACAGCCAAGAAGCATCATTTGTAATAATAATAACAATGCAGGTTACAGTTGAATCCTTGGACCTTGTTGTGATTCCAGGCAAGCCCAAAAGGGCAAAGACAAATGAGCGACTTCGTTCTATCAAAAGTCAACAACAGTTCTGGGATCTGTATCTGGGAGTGAAAAAAAAGGGGAGGTGATGAATCATGTCTGAATGGGAGCAGATGGCTGGCTGGCTAGCCTGGTGGCAGTGATGCATATAGACTTTCATACATTATTAAGAAACCACCAACTATGTAATTGTGTTCACTGCAAAATGTAATTTGTTGGCCGTGCAAAGCCGAAGTAATTCCAACGCCCCTGTCAATGTTAATTTTTCATGCATTGTAGGTCCTAATCTCACTGTTCTTTTCTGATATTATATCCACCTCAGGTTATTTTCTTTACTATAATGGTGCTGAAGACAGTAATCGAGGTCTGGTGAATTTGAGGGGAGCCACAGCATAGTTGTGTTGTGAAGCTTTCAGCGGGCAGAATGTATTAGAAAGTTTGTGCTCAGGCTTAAAACTAATCTCCAGTCAATCAATATTTCATTCTTCCCACAACAATTCGTACTCCATCAAATCCCCAGTGAAGTTGCAGCAGGAAATAGCTACTGTTCATAGCTGACACCCCTTAAGGGAGTGGAATCCATGCAAATTGCCCTGATTTTTGTTTTTAAAAGAGAGGTTGCTCACAGCATGCAGTATGAAATTGGCTTGCTTCCTAATCAAGTTAGGGCATCGCCCCTCCAAATAGCAGCTGAATATGTGAATGTTGGATTTTAAAGTTACTCACAGTAGGCACTTAGCTTTGGAATACTATTAAAGCAACTTGTGGGCATGGGGACTTTCTATGCAGTTGCACCATCATGTTGCAAGTCATGATAATAGGCACGTCTCAGTTTAGAAAGTTGGTGAGTCACATCCTTGCATTAAATTCACACCATGACTTCTTAATCTCCGCAGTCTTTTCAAGTGCACCCGGGAAAGTGTGAGGTATTGCACTTTGGGAGGTCAAATGTTAGGGGAAAGTGTACAAATTAAATTGTTTTATTATTGTCACATGTACCGAGATACAGTGAAAAAACTTTGTTTTCCATGTCATCCATACTGATCATTTCATTACATCAGTGCATTGAGGTAGTACAAGGGAAAACAATAACAGAATGCAGAATGAAGTGTTACAGTTACAGAGAAAGTGCAGTGCAAGCAGACAATGGGTAGGTAGATTGTGAGGTCAAGAATCCATCCTTAACATACCAGGGGAGTATACAGTTAATGGCAGGGCCCCTAATAGCATTGATATACAAAGGGATCTTGGGGTACAAGTCGTTTGCACCCTAAAAGTGGCCATGCAAGTAGATGTGGTGGCAAAGAAGGCATATGACATGCATGCCTTCATTGGTCAGAGCACTGAGTATGCAAGTAAGGAAGTCATGTTACAGTTATATAAAACTTTAGTTAGGCAGTACTTGGAGTATTGTCTGCAGCTCTAGTTACCCCATTACAGGAAGGATGCTGAAGCTTTGGTAAGTGTAAGAAGATGTTTACCAGGACGCTGCCTGGATTAAAGAGTATGAGTTATAAGGGGAGGTTGGACAAACTTGAGTTGTTTTCTCTGGAGCGGCGAAGGCTGAGTGGAGACCTGATAGAAGTTTATAAAATTATGAGAGGTACAGATAGGTAGACAGTCAGTGTCTTTTTCCCGGTTGGAAATGTCGAATACAGAGGACAAGGTGAGAGGGGGAAAGTTTAAAGGAAATATACAAGGCAAGATTTTACACAGAAAATGGTAGGTGCCTGGAACAGTCTGCTTGGGGTAGTGGTGGAAGCAGATACAATAGTGATATTTAAGAGGCTTTTAGCTTGGAGGGATATGGAGGGATATGGTTCATGTGCAGGCAGAAGAGATTTAGTTTAATTTGGCATCATGTTCGTCGTAGACATCATGGGGCGAAGGGCCTGTTCTTGTGCTGTACTATGGGCTATGTTCTATGTTGTATGCAAAAACAGCACACTATTCTGACCACCCTCAAACTCCCCACTGATGGAAAGCAAAGGGCTAACATCAGGCTCTCCACTTGATCTCTTCATCTCTCTGATTTTGCCACATTCTACATTTCTCCCTTGCATTACTCCACAAATCCATGTGGTCATGTTTTCAGAGACCAGAGCCTCATTACCTCACCACAATGCCTTTGTGTCGCCATATTCCTCTCCAGCTTTATGACCTTTTTATTAATGTATTTGTTCATGGGATGTGGATGTCACTGGTAAGACTAGCATTCATTGGTCACAAAAAGCCCGGGCTGGTTACTGATGACAGATCTCCTTTACTAAAGCACATTAATGAACCAGATGAACTTTTACAATCATCTGCAAGTCCACTGTCCATCATTACCTATTCCAACTTTTTAATCCAGATTTATTTATCACTGAAATTAAACCACCTCTTAGAATGATAGTTTCCCAGCTTGAATCACAGCACTATTTGAGGCTGCAGAGACAGAAAATGGGGCCATGAAGGCACTTGTGATTTTTTTAGTGACCTTTTAATTCACTTTTCAGGAAAAGGTATTACTGGTGATGACAGCTGTTATTGCCCTTGAGAAGGTGGTGATGGGCCACTTCTCGAACCACTCCAGTCCTTGTGATACTTCTACTATTACAAAGCTGGAGGGTAGAGAGATTCATGATTTTGACCTGGCAATGATGAAGGAACTGGGATGTGACTTGGAAGGGAACTTTCAGGTGGTGTTGTTCCTATGTACCTGCCACTTGTACTTCCTGGCGGTAGAGGTTTTAGGTTTGAGAGGTGCAGTTGAAATGCTCCGGATGAATAAATACAGTCCATTTCGTAGTTGATGTACACTACAGCCGCGATACAAATGTGGTAGAAGGAGTGAATGTTTAGAGTGGTAGATAAGGTGCCAATCAAACAGGATCCTGGGAAGAGTTAAGTTTCTTAAGTGTTACTGGAGCCGAACACTTCTATGCAGGTGGAAAGTGTTCCATTTCACTCCTGACTTATGCCTTATGGTTGATAGTCTTTAAAATGTCTGGAGGTGAGACACACACGATTGTATACCTAGCCTCTGACTCGTTCTTGTGGCTACAGTAGCAATGTGACTGGTCCAGTTGAGTGTCTGATGAATAGTGACACCCAGGATGTTGTTGCTGGGGGACTCAATGATGGTAATGCTATTGAATATATATTATTGGTGATTGGACTCTCTGTCATTGGAGATGGTCATTGTCTGGCACTTTTGTAATTCAATCACTATTTGTCATTTATCAGCTTGAACGTTGTCTGGGTCTTGCTGCATGTAGGTGTGAACTGCTACATTTGTTGAGAAGTTGCAAATAAAATTAAACATGGCTTACCCATTGGTGAACACAACCTCCTTCCATCATCAAAACTGGTTATACATAAAGCAGTTGAAGGTGGTTGAGCTTAGAATGCTGCTCAGGGAAACTCCTGTAGAGATGACCTGGGGCAGGGATAATTGGCCTCCAACATCCACAACCATCTTCTTTTGTATAAGCTATAACACCAACTAATTGACGTGTGTTCTGTTTGAATTCCATTGGCTTCAGTTTTATCCGAGCTCTTTGATATCACATTTAATCAAAATACTGCCTTGATGTCAAAGGCAGTCAACTCACACCTCCCTTCTCTAATAGAACTCATTGGTCTATGTTTGGACTAAGGCTATACTATACATGTTGTTCTGATGAAACCTAAACTAGACTTCATTGAGCAGGTTGTGGGAGAATCAGTGCTGCTTGAAAGCACCATCAGCAACACCTTTGATCACCTTGCTGATGTTCAAGAGTATATTGATTCACTCCAAAACAGTTGGATTGGATTTGTTCTTCTTGGAAACAGGACATACCCCCCTGAGCAATTTTCTACATTATCGGGTAGATGCCAGTTCTGTAACAACATTGGAATAGCTTGGCTAGGGGCACACCTAGTTCTGGAGCACAGGTCTTCAGTACCACAGCTAGGATGTTGTCTGGCCCATTATCATTTGCTATGTGCTATGCTCTCAGCTGACTTTTTGACATCACATGGAGTGAATCAAGTTGGCTGAAGCTTGGATTCTGTGACGGTGAGGATCTCAGGAGAAAACTGAAATGGATTGTCCATTTGGTACTCTTGGCTACAGATGGTTATAAATGTTTCAATCTTTTGCACTAGGTCCTAGGATGAAGGGTGACAATGTTCTGTTTAATAATCCCATTCACATTTAGACCTGGTACGACTGCAGAGCATTGATTGGATCTGTTGGTTGTGAGATGGTTTAGCAGCAATACATCAGCTGAAGGAAGATGGTAAGAGGTAATCAGGAGGAGGTTTCCTTGCCCATGAGTGACCTAATGTTCACTATGCATATGATCTTGTGTTGGATCTTTGTTAGGTTGGCACCTCAATTGTAAGTACACCTGCTGCTGCTTAGGTAATGCATATTCGCACTCCTTGCCGAACCAGGGTTGACAATACTGCTGTAGGAAGGGATATGCTGGGCTATAGATTGTGATGATAAGCATTTGTCCTGTTGCTGATTGTCCATGGTGCATCATGGATGCTCAGTTGTGAATTGACAGACCTTTTCTCAGTGCATCCTATTTAGTGCAGTTGTAGTGTGACACTTGTCTTCCTGTGAAGATGAGATTTACAAAGGACTGTGTAGTGGATAGAAGATACATCTGCTGCAGGTAGATTAGTGAAGATAAGATCTAATAAGTTTATGAGCTTCACTCACTACCTATCAAAGAGCAGGTCTTGTGACTATGTTCTTTCAGGGCTCAGCAAACATTGGTGCTACCAAGCCACTCTTGGTGACAGACATTGAATATCCTGGACAAATTTCTTTCTGCACCCTTACTACTTCCAGCGTTTCTTCCAAATGTTCAACATTGAGGAGCTCTGATTCATCACCTGGGGGAAGATGGTAGGTGGTAATCAGGAGGGGATTTTTTTTGTCCATGTTTGATGATGTGATGGGACTTTGTGAGATTTAGAGTTAATGTTGAGGACTAGCAATGCTAGTCCCTCCACTCTGTTGCCACCCTCTTAGGTACCCAGGAACTGAAATCAGGTGTCAGCAAGGTATGGTCATGTGAGTATGACTCTGTCAGAACATTGCTTGACTAGTGTGTGAAACAGATTTTCCAATTTAAACACCAGTGCCCAGCTGTCTGACTGGGCTAGAAGTGACTTCCTCTTGTCTGAATTCGATGATGATCCATCTAGTTTTAACTTTTTTGAATGATACAATCGAGTGGCCTCTTGGCTATTTCAGAAGGCAAATAAGAATCAATTACTTTGCTTTGGAAGTCTAAAATCACTAAAGGACCAGACTGGAAAAGGATGTCAGACTTCCTCCGCCACCCCCCAACTCCCAGTGTCATTGGTGAACTAGATGGGTTTCCTGATAACCTGATAGTTCTGTGGTCACTATTTTTAAAAATTCCACAGCTGCCCTAGACTCTCTGGGTTGTCAGTCCAAGTCACTGAGTTACGAGGAGACATAAGAAACTGCAGATGCTTGCATCTGAAGCAAAAAAAACAAGCTGCTGGAGGAACTGTGGAGGGAAACAGACAGTTGATGCCTTGGTATAGACCCTTCAATGCCTGACCCACTGGGTTTCTCCAGCAGTTTGTTTTTTGCTCTCTCAGTTACTAGTCTGATAGCTCAACCACAATGCCACAGTCATACTCAACATGTTGCACATATGTTGACTGGATCATCCCAGAATGGTGAAAGTTTTCAGTTGTTTAAATGATGTCATCCTATAGAAATAGTTGGGAAGCATCGTCTTCTACCAAGGTGTTTGGTATCATCACTTCTTTCAGTTCCTTTGTCCTTAACATTTTCTCTACATTACAAGCTGTTGTGTTTCCAATTCAGTTAAGCTGGTAAGTAATTATATGAATGTTGACTTTGCAATTCAGATATTCTTTTGTTGAGGCCAGACTCGGCTTGAGGCTATGATTTTTCAATAACAAAAAGGTGGCGAAGCATTTTTCTGGTAAGATCAAATGTAAATGAGCAAAATCTTTTAAAGCTATTGAAAATGATTAATTATGCCCATGAAACATGAGGAAACTGTGCCTAGCTTTTTTGACAAAATGGAAGATATTGCAGCATTTGGGAAAGGAAAAACAATGAGTGAAAATGTTGCAGGATGATATGGGGTGACTCTGTTTGACGGAGACCTCATCATGTTATATTTTTATTCGAAGAATTTTACCAGTACAAATATATTCTGAAACATATCCTCTGTGCAAGGCTTTGCCTGGTTCTTGCTGTTTCAGGGATTTTTATTTCACAATGATCTCTATCTTACTATGAACGTCAGTGACCTGAATGATGTTTCAAATAACATATGAAACTCAGAAAAAGCCATTTAACTAGCTGCATGCAAAGTCCTTGTGTAATATTCTATCATAGACTCCCCATTGTCCACTGATCCTTGGTTATAAGCAATGCTAAATTACTATACCTTCCTTGTGGAAAAAATATCTGGTAATGTCGATAACTGTGAAAACCTTCACTCTCCTACTCAACTGATATTGATCCAGTTCCCACTTGGAGATATCATTTGATCCTGAATAAAGCATCATCTATTATCCTGTCCAAAAATAGTTTTCCAAGATAATCTTGCACAAGAACTGTAAACTTTGTGTGTCCTGTGGCTCGGTGCATTTTGTTTCAAGTTCAGTCAATTCAGAGGCTGATATTGTGTTTTCCTTTTTTTTGCTCTTCAAATGTAAGCCATTTTAGGTACATCAAGGAAGAAGTAATTTAGATTTATATAGAATGCTATTATGTTCTCAACATGTACCCAAGAACTTCACATACGTTGAATTTCCTGGTGTGCTAAAAATATATGACAAAAAATATGGCAACAAAATTCTACCCAGCAAGATTCCACATAAAATAATTTTAATGAGTACCTAGTTAATTACATTGTGGATGATGGAAGGAGAAAGGTTAGCCAGGAGGTCACTACCATACTCCAACAAAAAGGGCATTAGTAGGATGACAGCTGTGTCCCAGAATATATCCTTCCTGTAGTAAGCCTCCTGCATTGGTCATTGGCTTAAATGGTAAGCAAAATCTCAGCTTTGGCAGAACTGTTGGTGTCATCTTCCTGCCCAAAGCCATCTCCATCCTCCCAGTCAAGCACATGTGTGATGGCAGGGACCTGTATGCATCAGAGAGGGACACCAGAAGAATCCCAGCCCATAAAACTATTGTAGGGTATTTTGGTACAAGACTAAGCAGTATTACCTGGTTTAGTCAGCTGTTAAAAGCTTTGAATATTTATTTACTCTAATATACTGGAAAATCCATTAAAAAATTAAACTTTAAAAGTATAAAAAACAGACACAGAATGCTTAAAATATTTAAAATGAATTAATTCAACACAATGTAAATCACTTAGCTTTGTCCTTCATAGCTGGCTTACTGTATTAGAATGAATGGAGTTGCCATGCTTTAGTAAGCAGGTGTCCTGGAATGTACTGAGGAACTTCTATATATTTGCACTTAACTTGGCATTCCCTGAAAGCTTTAGGATTCTCTCTCCAGTAGGCTTTTAAATGGTTCAGTCACAGAACACATTCATAAGAGAGACTGATAGATTTTTAGATATTAAGGAAACAAGGATATGGGATTAGTGCAGCAAAGTGGCACTGAGGTAAATGATCAGCCATGGCCTTGCTGAAGGGATGAACATATGTGAGGGGCCAAGTGGTCTGCACTTGTTTCTATTTCTTATACTCTTATGTTGCCATTGTTTAGCAAGAAACAAGGCCAGAATGGGTTGAGAATAGCCTTGTGTAAACTGAAGTCGCTGATGACTACCCAGAGGGCAGAGGTTAGGAAAAAGGACTTGCTGAATCAAAAGATGGCGGCATGGTTAGTCAGAGTGAGACACAATGATGCAAGAAGGTGGGAAGTCCAAAGAAACAAGCAACGTGAAGGACAAAATGGAAATGTGAGTAGTGATAAGGGTGACACAGTGGTACAGCTGTTGGCATGGCTGCCTTACCCAAGGTCCTTGAGTACTGTCCATGTGGCATTTGCACATTCTTCCCTTGAGGATTTCTGCTGGGTGCTCTGATTTCCTCCCATATCCCAAAGATGTGCTGGGTTAATTGGTCACTTATCCCTTAGTGTAGGTAGATGCCAAAAAGAATCAGAAGGGAGTTAATGGGCATGTGGATGGGAATAATTTGTAGGGATTTCAGGAAATAAGAGAAAGGCAATAAGACTGATGTGATTCCAATCCTGAAGCAGGGTTTTGACCCAAAACTTTGACTATTCCTTTCCCCCAACAGAGGCTGTTCCACCTGCTGAGTTCCTCCAGCAGATTGTTTGTTGAGACTGACGTGATTGTACTGCTGGTTGCTAGACTGAAGGGTAGATAGGCCTCCATCTGTGCTTCAGAAAGTGGGGAAGGACGCAAGGAGACTTCAAAAGAGGATAAGAACATGCCAAATGAGGTGGTACGATGGAGTACCATGTATCAGGTTTCCAGTTCAGTTGGAAAAAAAACAAAATATTGAGTAGGTTTTTAATGATGAGATATTAGTAAATGCTGATTTCAAAGGGACCTTTGTGTCCTTGTGCACAAGTCACTAAACCTAACATGAAGGTGCAGCAGGCATTTAGGAAGACAAATTGCATATTAGGTTTTATTGTTAGAGGAACTGAGTGCAAGAATTAAAGAGGTCTTACTGCAATTATATAGACCACATCTGGAATACAATCTTTTTTGTGCAATTTTGGTTCCCTTACTTAGAAAACAACATATATACCATAGAGGGAGTGAACTGAAGAATCACTAGACTGGTTTTGGGGATGACAGACGTGTCATATGAGGAGAGATTGAATAACTCGGCTTCTGTTCTCTAAGATTTAGAAGATTGAGAGGTGACCTCATTTCTAAGATTTGTACAAGATTGTTAGAAGACTCAACAGACAGATATGGAGAAGATGTTTCCCCCGGTTGATGAGTCTGGAATTGGGTTCAGTGTGTCATATTAAGAGGTAGGCCTGTAATGAGGAGAAATTTCTCCATCCAATGGATAGTGAAGTTTTGGAATTTTTAACGCTGGAGAGGTGTGGAAGCTCAGTCACTGATTGCACTCAAAGCAAAGGCTGATAGATCTCTGGATATTAAAGGAGCGAAAGAAGATGGGCATAGAGCAGGACAGTAGTGTATGAGAAGGTCAACCATGATCTAGTTGAATGGCTAAGCAGGCTCAAAGGAGCTCAGTGCCTATTCCTTCTATTTCTTATGTTCCTTTTGATCATCTGTACGCATGTATGTTGTTGTGTATTTGTGTTTAAGAAATGTACAAGATTGTTAGAGGGCTCAACAGGGTAGATCTGGGGAATAAAGTTGTGTTGTCTATTAGTCGCAGTAGGTTGTTGTGAGGTTATTATTGTCACTTCTTTAAGATAAGTACACCTTTGCCACAAGGGAGATCCTAGAGAACAAGAAAACCAATCAATGAATATCAAAAGACTGTAGGTGCTGGAAATCTAAAATAAAAACAGAAAATGCAGGAAACATTCAGCAGGTCAGGCAGTATCTGTGGTAAAAAGAACAGTTAAAGGGGTCCCTTTGAAAAAAGGTAGCTTGATTAAACTTGTCTTTGTATATGTGAGTAATTAACTCACAGTGTTGTTTCATATATGTAAATAACTTAGTTAATTGTGAAATGCGGTGTAATATATATATGTGAAGGGTGACTTTAATAATATGTTATGCAATTCACTTGAATTTCTGATACATTATTGTGCCCAGATGCTGCTAGTTGGTTGTTCGTTGAAGCCCTGGGTAAAGAATGAACAGTCTGGATGTTTCTTCATTGCTTCAAAGAAACCCAGATACAACATGGTGCAAACAGAACTGTGACCTTAAAGCAGCATAACACTAGCATTGCATGTGGCAGTCAAGATGATTGAAACTCTCAATTTTTAATGCTCTGGGTTCCTTCCAGATTGCTGCTGAAAAAGTAAGCAACTCCTTCCACTTTGCAATGCACTGATGCACAAGATCACAAACAGAGAAAGTGACTTTAATTCCCTCTCGGTACAGATGAGCAAATGAGCGCAAGTATTTCCAGGGATTGCATGTGGTGCAATGGGTGTCATCGACTAAATACACATCAGCTGGCAATCACCTCATTTGAACGCGAACCATAAAAGATTATACTTCCCCAATGTGTTGTGACTTTGCAATCACAGAATTATGCATTTAAACCAGTTCCCAGCACAAATTTAGCTTGCTGCCTGAAATGTAGGTCTTTAGCTGCCAGCTCAAGGCTTTTCTCCTTGGATCTCACACCTCTGTAACTCTTTTTCTGGCTTTAAGACTCATAACTTACCCCATTGAGACAGTTCATGATCACCACTTAACTATTTCTTTCCGTAGTTTGGCACTAATTTTCGTGCGATAATTCCCCCATAAAACCTCTCAGGACATTTTACTATTCCTTAGGTACGATGTAGTTGATGCACTGCCACAGGTTGCCAAAGCACTGCCTGTCTTGTGGCCTCTGTCCCCAGGAATGTCAAGAACTTTGAGAGCATGGAAACCTAACACTAGGTGCCACTAGCACAGTAGTACCACAATGAGGTGGCAAGCAGTCACGATCTTAAGAAATGTCAAGATGGCCATAATGTACTGTTGCCATTATCACCCACATTCCATAAGCAAACAAAATTTTCAACTTATATTTTTCATAAGAAGTTGATTACAAGACTTGCTCACATCAAAGGATACGGGGTGGCACAATGGTGCAGTTAGTAGTGCCACTACCTCATAGCTCCAGTGACCCAGGTTCAATCCTGACTTCCAGTGCTGCCTGTTTGAAGTTTGCACATTCTCCCTGTGACCATGTGGGTTTCCCCTGGGTGCTTTGATTTCTTGCAACATTCCAAGACATGCAGCTTGGGAGGTTAATTGGCCACTGTAAATTGCCCCTTGTAGGTGAGTGGTAGAATATGGGGGGGGGGGGGCGGTGTTTGAAGTTGTGGGAATATGGGGAGAACAAAATGGGTTTGGGTAGTTCAGGGTAAATGGGTGGCTGATGGTTGGCATGGACTCAGTAGGTCGAAGGCCATGTCTCTTGGACTCTAGGATGTTGCTTCTTGAGATGGCAGTGTTTCTGTAATCTTAGCTTAAATGTGGAACAATGAATATTGACAAATACCAGCAACCAGTTATTTGCTGATGTCAGCCAACTATTTAAGAAAGGAGAGAGAGAGAGAGAAAACAGGGAACAGTAGACTAGCTAGCCTGACGTCAGTAGGGGAGAAAATGCTAGAATCTATTATGAAGGAAGTGGTAACGGGGCATTTGGAAAATAATAGGATTGCTCAGCCCATCAAAGGAATAGCATATTGAAAATCTGCTGGAATTTATTGAGGTTGCATTTGAATGTTTAGAAGACCTTTAACAAGATATCATTAAACAAAATTAGAATACACTGTTTTAGGGACAATATTCTGGCACAGATGGTGGATTGGTTAAAGGACAGAAAACAGAGTGGGAATAAGTGAGTCAATTTTGGGTTGGGAGATTGTGACTGGTGGGGTATCACAGTGATCAGTGCTGAGTCCCAGCTGTTTACAATCTATATAAATGATTTGGATGAGTGCAATTTATCCAAATTTGCTGATGATAGAAAGCTGATTGGCATTGTGGGCTATAAAGAAGACATGGAGGCTGTCATGTTGTGAATGGATGAAGACAGGACAGATGGAATATAATGTGGAAAAACATGAGGTCATCTATTTTAGTAGAAAAAATGGAAAAGCAGAATATTTGAGTATTTTTCGTACGGTGAAAGATTGAAATGTGTTAGTGTTCACAGGGAACAGGATGTCTTTGTTCCTGAAAATTAACATGCAGATTCAGCAAACAATTAGGAAGATAAAATGGTATGCTCCCTTTATTACAAAAGGATTTGAGTACAATAGTAGAGATACCTTACTACAGTTATATAGAGGCCTTGATGAGACCACATCTGCACTAAACATACAAAATTCTTAATATTATCAAATATCATCAAACAGTTTTTTTTACAAAACTAAAGCCTAAAGAATGAAATCCTCAAAAAATGGATACAATGCAATTAACAAAAATAGCTACAGAATTTCAAAAGCAGAACGAGGTGCACAAGGCTGGCAATGTTTCCCTCTGAATGCATCAATAAGTTATCAGCTTATTCAACAATGTAAATTGTAGCCTGAAGCTCTCTATTAATCTATGGAGGTAAGGTGAGTTTGGGGATGGATCAGACCAAATACATTTATTCTTTCCCCATCTTTAATTTGTATTATTCTTTATAAAATTCTGCTACAAGATTGACTTCCTGAATCTCTAATTTACTGTATGTCGCTGCACTACTTGCCTCCTTGGTGGCCTTAGCCTCTGCAATTTCCTTTATAAACCTCTGTAACTCTCTTCCTCCTTTCCCTCCTCTATGATACTCTTTCAAATGTATCTCACTATCTAGTTTTCGTTCATATCCTTACATGAATCAGTGTCAAATTTAGTTTGATCGAACCCCTATGAAATGTGTTGGAGCATTAAACTATAATAATGATGTCACATAAATGCAAGCTGTCATTGTTTACTTTTGTTGAAGATTAGCGAATGCATCCTCTCGTATGTAAAGGTATATCTGGCAGGGTACTGAAAACCTGTGCCGACCAACTGGCTGGAGTGTTCAAGGAGATCTTCAACCTCTCACTGCTGCAGTCGAAGGTTCCCACCTGCTTCAAAAGGGCATCAATCATATCAGTGCCCAAGAAGAGCAGGGTGAGCTCCTTCAATGACTATTGCTCGGTAGCACTTGCATCTACTGTTGTGAGATGCTTTGAGAGATTGATCGTGGCTAGAATTAACTCCTGGCTGTAGGCAAGGACCTGGACCAGCTGCAATTTGCCTACCACCACAACAGGTTTACAGCAGACGCAATTTCACTGGCTCTCCACTCGGCTTTGGAGCACCTAGACAACAGCAATATGTTAGGCTGCTGTTTATCGATTACAGCTCGGCGTTCAACACCATCATTCCCTCAGTACTGATCAACAAGCTTCAAAACCTGGGCCTTTGTACCTCCCTCTGCAACTGAATCCTCGACTTCCTTATCAGGAGACCACTGTCAGTACGGATCAGTAATAACATCTCCTCCTCGCTGACAATCAACACACGCGCACCTCAAGGATGCGTGCTTAGCCCACTGCTCTACTCTCTCTACATTCATGACTGTGTGGCTAGGCACAGCTCAAACACCATCTGTAAATTTGCCAATGATACCACTGTTGTTGGCAGAATCTCAGATGGCGATGAGGAGGTGTACAGGAGTGAGATTGATTGGCTGGTTGAGTGGTGTCGCCACAACAACCTCGCACTCAACATCAGCAAGACCAAGGAGTTGATTGTGGACTTCAGGAAGGGGAGGTCAGGAGAACACACACCAGTATTCATTGAGGGGTCAATGGAAAGAGTGAGCAGCTTTAAGTTCCTTGCCGTCAACATCTCAGAGGGTCTATCTTGGGCCCAACAAATTGATGCAATCATGAAGAAGGCACACCGGCAGATCTACTTCATTAGGAGTTTGAGGAGATTCGATATGTCACCATAGACTCTTGCAAATTTCTACAGATGTACAGTGGAGAGCATTCTGACTGGTTGTATCACTGCCTGGTATGGAGACGCCAATGCGCAGGACTGAAAGAGGCTGCAGAGGGTTGTAGACTCAGCCAACTCCATCACGGCACAACCCTCCCCACCATCAAGGTCATCTTCAAGGGGCGGTACTTCAAAAAAGCGGCACCATGATTAAGGACCCTCACCATCATTAAGGGCCCTCTTCACAGTACTACAATCGGGGAGGAGGTACAGTAGCCTGAAGAACCACACTCAATGTTTCAGGAACAGCTTCTTACCCTCCGCCATCAGATTTCTGAACAGTTCATGACGCAATAAGAATTACTTCGTTTTTCCTCTTTTGAACTATTTATATATTTTTGTAATTTATAGTAATTTTTATGTCTTGCACTGTACTGCTGCTGTAAAACAACAAATTTTATGACATATGTCAGTGATAATAAACCTGATTCTGATTCTGAACAATATTGGAGACTTAAGACAATGCCACCCAAGTAACATCAATATCGTGTTTTTGTTTGGGCAACACCTCAGGCAAGTGCAACCCCATGGGAGGTAGTGCCAATATTTCTAGGCATTCTCTCATGCCCAATTGCGAGCAGAGTAAACTGGTTGATATTCTCCCGCTGGATTCTCTAACCCCATCATTCTTAGAAGATAAGAGCAAAAGGGAAAAAAGGAAGATAGACCTTTGAAAGTATAGCCCCACTGCCAGTTGCAGCCATCCCACCCCACACCCCATTCACTGTTCATGCCTGATCCTGTATATCAAAGTCCCCTTTACCACTCAATCACCATATCCACTGGCTCCCACAAACTTATTAGTCACAGGCTTGAGTTATTGATGATTGAGCATCCATAGCCTCCTGAGGTGGAAAATTCTAAAGGTTTATAACTCTCTACCATAGTAATGAGAGAACTGGCATATATACTATGGGCTGAAAACATGGGAGTATAAAATGTATTTAAGATGGAAAATTTGAAAGCCTTTCAAAAAAATTATCATCATCTTTAATTTAGTCTCCTGCATTTGCAATGGTTCTTCCATTCTTTTATTGATTATTTCATTTTTGGCTTCTTGCTCTCTTTAAATCAATATTGAAAGTACAAGCCTATTTGTAACATATGGAAACGGAATGGATGGATTTGGTTTCCCTAGCCTACACTTGTTGCAGGTGAAATTTACTTCTGTTAATTGTTTAATTTATTCAAGCTTCCATTCTGGATGCTTTCAAACCCACTTCAACTATTTTTTTCCTCAGGATGAATCTGGTGTGGCTCTTGTTCAATAGCATTGTAGGTGGTGGTAAGCCTACCATAGAGGTAGTTTATATTGATTACAATTCCCCATCAAAAGCAAATGAAACTAAACATTTCACTAAATAACAACACTAAGATGATCAATCTCTAAATCTTCCAAGGATAAACCATGAATCAATAAATAGCAATGGAATTGGTTATCTGCTAATAGAACAAGAAAAGAGTTTAAAGCTAGTTAAATTATTTTCTGTTCCATTTCTATGGGATAGTCTTCATTACACAAAGTCCAGGTGACTTTGGATTTCCCTGAGACATGCTTTCCATTAAAAAAAAGCATGGTTTTAATGCTTCACTGAATGATTTATACCAGATATCAATATGAATATAATCAAGGTATGATCTTATCTAACATTTCTCCTTTAAGAAGATAAGCCTGGCACTGGGGATAAAAACACTCCATTGCAGTTATTGGATTTCCTTTGCTAAAAGATACTCATAAATATTTTATAAGGTAATGGATTTTACAAAAGGATCACAGCTTTGAACTACCTATAATTACAGGAGTGGCAGACAAGAGTAATTAAGCCCTTATAGCAGAGTTGGAAAGTTTATGTAACAATCATTGGCTCCTATGTTGACATTTTTTTTTTGGGAGCTATTTAATGCCATATGCTGGAAGTCTAGCTCATTATAGAATTTGGAGGTCGGTAGATCTGCTTCCTATTTTCAGTACCGACAGGTTTTCAGTGATCTATAGCTGGCTCGCAAAAACATTTCTACTGATGTGGAATGCCAGGGCAGAAATTATTATTGTAGAAAGCTAGCAACATCCTTTATCAAAATTATTAATGAAAGCTCATAAAAATATCTTGCCTGCAATCCTATGACAATACACCAGGTTCGTTTGTTTTTACCCATGCCCTGAACAACATTTTAACCTTTAAACTCTTTCTTCAAGCAATTATAATTGCTTCTAATATACTACATTTATGGTGATTCCTCTAAGTTAGTTGACAGTTTTTCCAAATACTTGTTCAGCTTTCAATTATCACTTGACTGAAAACACCCTCTCCCCCCTTGCTATCTACCCCCCACTTTGGTAGGAGAAAGGGTCCTAACTAAAATATACACAAGCTCCTAGATTTGAAAGGACTTCTTGTCCTTTCAAATCTAGGAGCTTGTGTATATCTTCAATGTTCCAATTTTTTTTCCAACAAACAATCTGCTAGAGGAACTCAGTGGGTCAAGCAACCAAACAACATCTATAGGTGTGGGGCGGGGGGGGGGGGGGTGGGAGGTGAAGGAATTGTCAACATTTCCAGTTGAAACCCTGCATCAGGGCTCACTCCCACAGCTTTTACAGCTGTTTTAACAAATGAATGGCACGTGGATCACCAAATGCCATTTATGCATTTTTCTTTTTAAATGCTGAGAAACAAGACCTCATCATTATTGCCATCTCATTTTCTGATATCAGTTACTGTTATTACACCACTACAGTGGTTATTTCTAATGCTTAATGAGGTTCTTGGTTCTTTCATAACTCAAAAGCAGAATTAAAATGAAGGTCAGAAGAGCAGAGAAAATGTCATTGTCCTGAAGTGTTATTGTCACTTGTAAGGTACGGTGAAAAACTTGTCTTGCATACCGTTCGTACAGATCAATTCATTACACAGTGATTTGAGGTAGTACAACAATGACAGAATACAGAGTAAAATGTCACAGCTACAGAGGAAGTGCAGTGCAGGTAGACAATAAGGTGCAAGCGCATAGCAAGGTAGATTGTGAGGTCAAGAGTCCACCTTATCGTATAAGGGAACCCGTTCAATAGTTTTATAACAGTGGGATAGAAGCTGTCCCTTGAGCCTGATGGTATGTGCCCTCAGGTTCCTGCATCTTCTGCCTGATGGGAGAGGAGAGAAGAGAGAATGACCCGGGTGGATGGGGTCTTTGGTTGCTTCACCAAGGCAGTGAGAGGCCAATATGTTTGGAACCTGCTACTTCCAAAAATATCTGGTTGAATTTCAGATCCTTCCAATTTTACGTCACACAGATGTACATCACTTTTAGTGCGGTAACATTATTTATATTGGGCTCAAAAGCCTGGTGAAAGAGGGGTGAGTGGGGCCATTTTGGCACGAGGTCCCAGGGCTGCCAGTCATCTGCTGTCTTATGATAGAACATGTAACTGTGCACAAAATCTTTTCCTCTGCTTTCCCAATTTGGTGGTTGTAATTTATCTTTAAGCATGAGACATGTTTTCTCTGCATGAATGTGTGTGTTATATTCTGATCCTTTTTGGAAAGCAGGTTCACGTGGTATGCCTACTTCTCAAGCAATGCAACGATTCTGTGGACATTCAGGTTGCACCAAAGGGCTCGGTTAGACTAGGTATTTAAATATTTAGTGTGCTGGCTTGTAAGTAAACCTCTCTCTCTCTTCTTAAGACACATACTTGCTGTGTCTCAGTGCATTATGAAGACATTACACTGGGAATCATGGAGAGAGCTGTGAGCAACAGGTTGCATGGTGAGATGATTGAGGTGAGTGATTAGTGCTTGGGCAACATAAAGACCGAGAGAGGAGGACTGAGCAGAAGATTGGAGAGTACCTTGGGGTGGAACTCACAGGGCGTGGAATATACTACCTGGGAGTGGAAAGAGAAATTCGGGTGGGCAGGAGAATGGTGGACATTTGCTGCAGATGGGAAGATAAAATGGGAAGTTATCATAAGGAAACTTGATGTCTCAGACTCCTCAGTAACCCAGGTAGGAGTGGGTACTTTAACACTTGGGCAGTCATTAACCCTCCAGTTAAATTGTGTTCCACATAGCCAAGGCTCATGCTTTTCATAAACTGCAATTGCATTGGAGAATGTGGTATGTCTACACAATCACTTTCAGCACTTTCATACAAAGTGCTGGAGGAACTCAGCAGGTCAGGCAGCATCTACGGAGGGAAATAAACAGTCGACGTTTCGTGTCAAGACCTTCATCGTCCTGCGAGCTTTTGCTCTACCCCTTCCCTCCACCTTTTTATACTGGCTATCTCCTTTTTTTCCAGTCCAGATGAAGGATCTTGACCCAAAACATCGACTGTCCATTTCCCTCTGTACATGTTGCCTGACCTGCTGAGTTCCTCCAGCGCCTCTTTTGTGTTTGCATGGTATGAGGTTGCATTGGTGATGTCAGTCAAGCATCTTATGCAAGAATGAACCTCAGTCTAATTTGGAGAAATGTGATATGTATGCACAATCACTTCCAGCACTTTATCATTTTTAGGTAAAATTCACTCATGTTGAATGTAAAAGTATTACTTTACAGGAGCACATTTTTCAGCTATTACGTATTTTATGTGAAGAAAGCACCATTTGCTTACAATATCAATGTGGTATTGTGACAGTGCTTCTTTAAATGAAGCAGTGAAAGAGTCATTGGTTGAATACAGTGGACTGGCCTTTGTAACTTAGTAATGGTACAATAATGGTATCATTTATCTATTATGAAGGCCTAAGATTGCAATTATCTGGTGACTCTGAAGTAAAATTGTAGAGTTCATAACAGCTTCTTGTACCTTTTTAGATGTTTTTTTCTGCTTTGATAGAAATCCTTGACGAACCTGAACTTGTGCTGAAAACCTGATGAGAAAATAAATATTGATAGCATAGCCTTAATTCCCAATGTACCTTTTCTGAAGGATAGTGTGGCTTTGAATACTGAGTGCATCTTGCTTGTGGGTGGTGTGGCTGAGTCCACCATTCGAATGAGTGGTGTGGCTTTGAATACTAAGTGAACATTTTCCATGCTAGTCGTGGATCTGAATTC
Source organism: Pristis pectinata (assembly GCF_009764475.1). Taxonomy (NCBI): domain Eukaryota; kingdom Metazoa; phylum Chordata; class Chondrichthyes; order Rhinopristiformes; family Pristidae; genus Pristis; species Pristis pectinata. Next base: position 67,067,887 of record NC_067410.1, read on the forward strand.
TGAATGCACACTTTGTGAAGGATGAACTGACTTTGTATGCTGAATGCCCATTTTCTGAGGTAGTGCTATGACTTTGTATGCCGTTCGTATCATTTCAAGAATATTGTACCTGGCATCAATAGAGTCCTTGCTTTGCCTTTCATCCATAAAATAAAATGTGTATTGTGTTAACTTTATACTTGTTTTGTGGCTCAACTATAATTTTGATACCACTCATTTTGGTGGAATTTCTTTTCCAGACTGCTGTGCAAATCCTGGATTTTAATGGAAGGGAAGGAGCAGGGTTTCTCTTCGTGTATAATTTACCAGATTGTTACTTCATGGCAAGTAGTGCAATTTTGCCTGAGATGGGAATGTGTTTATTTTTGTATGCATTGAATTAAGAGCTAGGGAATGGGATTTATTTTGTTTTAACACCTCTTGACCATTGTAGCTATCCCCAGGACATGCTACATGTCAGGTGTGGAACAAAGCTCTCACTATGTTGTCTTGCACTTCCTCTGCAACTTGTGTTGGAAACTGATGATGGACAATCTCAGCGTACTAAGTTGCTACAGTTGAAAGGTGTGTTTACAAACATCACCTTCCATCACACACCTTCCCAATTCTCTAAGTCATCAAACAGCTTGCTACAATGAGAGCATGAAGAAATTGCATACAATAAGATTTAAGTTCAACTTATTACTCTCATTTGTCAGCAGTGCCAGTGCCTGGTTGGTTGCACTTTTGCCTCTTGGTCAGAAGGTCATTGATTCTGGTCTCATTCTAGTATGCATTTCTCTGGAGGTGCTACGTCTCTGATGTAATGTTAAACCACATCTCTCTGTCCATTCATTGGACGTAAAAAGCCTTTGGTATTATTTTAAATAAGAGCAGGGAAGCCACCCAAAGTTTTCTGGTCAGTATTTATTCCTTAGTCAATCCCATTTTTAAAAACAAATCAGTTAATCTGGAGTTTATGAAATTGCTGCTCATGAAACCTTGTTATGTGCACTTTGGTTGCAGCATTTCATGTAAGTGAGCTTGCATCCAGAAGTACTTCATTTGTTGTAGAACATTTTGAGAAATCCTAAAAGTTATTACGTAAACAGAGGATAAAAACAGTTAATGCTGGGATTACTCAGCAGGTCAGGCAGCATCCTGGGAGCAAGAAACAATGTTTTACATCAATGAAAAATTCAAATTCTATTTATATGTTTTATCTTTGGCTCAATTTATCTTTCTTCAGTAAGTTTTGTTTAGCTAACCAGGTTTATCCAATTCTTAAAAAAAAAAGCAAATCTTTAGGTAAATGCAATGACTTTCAATTTCCATAATGAATTACAGGTACATTAGTAATAGCAAAAAATAATACCTGCACATTCAAAAGTTTTTCAAGAGCTGCTTGTTTTCTTCATGAGTTGTTTGGCCATGTGACCGAGATGAATATTTTTATGCATTCAGAAACAAATGTATTTGGTCAGTAGTCTATGCACAAAATCTACCTTATTAGTTCTCCTTCGTAGAAAAGATTGCATAAAAATACATTTGTACAGATCGATAATTCATATTTTTACATGACTAAAACTAGGTAGATCTTTGGTATGTTTTTCCATCATTGTCAACTAAAACTGAAAAGTTCAAGTCCTAAATACGTTTGCAGGTTTGTGATTCTTTCTTCCACGTATGGTGCTGGATAGAGTGCTGGTGTAATCTCAATGTGTGTTGTTCAGGTTATGAGTCCAGTGGAAGACAATATTACTCATGACTCCTGGGTGGAGGAGGTTAATTGTATTGCACAAATCTGTGCCACATTCTCCTATCTCATGTAACTTGATTATTCTCTCAAAGTCAAGAGCTCTGAATGTGTGCCACTGAAAGTTTTACAGCTTGTCTTCCCTGGACCATTACCTCTGATGTCTCCCAAAATCATACATATTGTGGCCTCTCTTAATTCTCATCTACCTTCTGTGTCTGGTAACATCATCCAAGCACATATCAGATTTATTTTATCACTGATGATACTCAGCTCAGCATCACAGCCACCACTCATGACCCTGCCACCATCTCTAAATAGACAGATTGCTTATCCAATATCCGATGTTATATGGGCAGAAATTTCCACCAGCCAAATACTGGGAAGTCAGAAGATATTGTCTCTCTTTTTGCGTTATTCCTAAGCTGCCCATTCTGTGTCTGTCCCTGCAGCCGACTCAGCCGTCTCGTAACCTTAATGTCATATCTGAATCCAAGATGAGCTTTGGACCACGTTTTGAAGGAACTCCTTTATCATTACCCAAATCCCTCCTTGCCTCATATCTGAAACCCTTGTTCGTGACCTTGTTAATTCCAGATAATGTTTCTAATACACTATTTGGTAACCTTTCTTGCTCTATCCTCTGCAAACCAGGTCATCCAGAATGCAGCTGCCCAGGTCTGAACTTGCATCAAGTCTCATTCGCCCATCATCTCTGCACTTGAGGAACTATGTGGATTCTTAATTAATCAACAATTCAATTTTAAAATCCTTTCAGAGCTTCATTGATCCTCATTCCTGTAATCTCCTTCAGCTCTGCAGACTTTTTGGATGTTTTTCTCCTGTTAATGGTTGGATATAATCACAGTTCAGTCCTCTCATTCAACCCTGAAAATAATTCCTCTACCACTGTCGGCTATGACTTTAGCTTCCATGGGTCATAACAGAATACTTTTCCCCTATTCTCTCTGCCTCCCCACTCCCGTTTCCCTTTCAGCTTGTTTTGGTAGTTAAAGGCACCAAATCAATTTGAGTTGTTATTGGAGCATTTGTGAACATAGTCTTATGAATAGCTCATAGCTCACCACAACTTTGTTATCTAATATGGAGATGCAACAGTATTGTTAATGAGGACATGTGAATCCATTTGGAGACAGAAGAGAATGCAGATACCGGAATCTGGAGCAAAGACCCTTCATCTAGTCCAGAGGAAGGGTCTCAACCTGAAACGTTGACTGTCTATTTTCCCCCACAGATGCTGCCTGACCCGCTGAGTTCCTCTAGCAGTTTATTTTTTGTTGCAGTGAATCCATTTCTTGTTTTCCAGTTCTTGGAGAACAGAAAAATCTGGATTCCATCAAATATTTTTATACATAAAAATAAATTTAAATTCACCACTGTCCATTTTAGGTCTCATCTCTGTACAAGTCAATACATGCAGGTAATTAAAAAAAATTGGTGTGTTGAGATTGTGACTCTACTTTTTCTATAGGTGGTAGTGATATTTGAAAGGGATAAACACCAAAACTACAACTAGCCCTGAAAAGGGGAAATTGTTGAATCTTCAAAGTATAAGGCTGACTTCACAAGTAGCAGTAGCTTCTCAGGGAAGAGAAAGAAATGAGATATTAGTTCTGCAGAAAATCGACAAAAAGATTACAGATTGCACTGAATGACCAGTTGAAAATGGCAGCAGACCCTGACCATCCAAACAAGTTGGTTTACAAGTAATTTATATAGGCAATAAATTCTTGCTCAAAGAAAAAGAGCTTTCACTCTGTTCATTTCTGCCAGATTCTGAAACACAGCCTAGATGTACAGATGATGCACCCATGGACCTATACTTGGCTTTACACACATGACATTATTCATTATTGTTCTTGATTGCAATATGAAGAATATTGAGATAATCTGAGCGAAAAACATGTATTAATTCTCCACCATAGAATGGATGAACAACATCAGGCAATGTCTTCAAATATATTTTTCAGAATTATCTTAAAGTCTTACCTTTGTACCTCAATTAAAAGTTTGTAGAATACCTTCTCCATCTGCAGTCATGTCTTACATTTGGATGAGCAGTAGAGAGGGGTAGTAATGTATACAAGATACACTTACAAAATAAAATGATTGTTTATTGAAACATCAGTCAGTCCAGGATAAGTACTATCTTGCTGTTTTTATATATAGTTTACTGCTACTCACTGGAATTGTAAAATTATATATTTTAAAATTTGACAAGATTTCATGTCTGACCTGACTCAGTGCCCGAATGATTTATCGAATAAAACGGGATGTACAAACAACTCAGGTTGTTGTGAAAAATGCCATACAGGTGATTTACTTTTCATGTAAGCTCTGTGATTTGCACTCTGATTGGCAGAAGTCCTCCTGAAGATGATTTGGGTGAACTGTCAATCAGAGCTGCAAACTATGGGTGGACATGAGTAGTTATACCTAGTTCACCAATAGTGACTGCCTATCACTTCTGTGCTGGCTGGAGTTCCTTTACATCATGGAAACCAATTTTTATCATTAGCAAGGAAACACACAGAAATTGAAAATGTTACTGTTTTGTTCCTCTTTTGAGTTTTTACATTGAAGAGTTGATAAATGTCAATTATACATGGATCACTTCAATTCAATCAGTAGCAAAGAGTAGAAAATGCCAGATAATGTCAATGTGCTCGTCCAGTAGACTGCAGTTTGATCGATGGACAAAATCCAGCATCCAGTTCAAATATGACTAGAATGTTTTATAGTTTCTGTGTTACAAGTGAAATCTTTTGGAATTAAGTCTTTTTGCTATAGCAACATCTTCACTGTAGTTGGAATTGGCTGATAAAACTTTTAGTGAAGTTGTCTCTCTAAGCTGAATGAGTTACAACTGTACACAGAAGGAGCAAGATGTTAATATTCTTGTTGGTGTAACTGAATGTGACTCACTGTAGTCTCTTATATTGTAGCTTGTCCTGAACTTGCCTTCATATATTATTAATTAATCTGTTTATTAATCTCACCACACAGAAACAGAAATATAGCCCATCGAATCTGAGCCAGATTTTTCTCAACTATTCTTCTGTCTATCATTGACTAATTGTTTAACACTAAATAGTGGATGACCGGAATCACCTTAAACTCAATATGGGGAAGTCCAGATTCTAGCCATTAATTTCATCACTCTGCTTAATGAATATCAGAGATTCAGCCAGATTACTTGCAGACAAGGTGCTATATCTGACACAAGGATGATCTTCTTATTACATATCTTTTCCATTCTTAAAACCTGTCCATTGGAGTCCAGTTCCGCCTCAGTTTATGTGCTACAGAAACTATCATCAGTGCCTTTATGACCAGGAGACTTGACTATTCCAGCACACACTGGCTGAGCTCCAATATTATATACAGTATTCTCTGTGAACAAGGTCGTCCAACGTTCTGCTGTTCCTGTACTAATTTATACCTGGTCTCATTCACCCATAATAGAGGTATTCATCCTACTTATTTTTCTGACGAAGAGTATATGACCTGAAACCTTAACCCCGTTTCTCTTTCCACAGGTGCTGCCTAACCTGCTGTGGGTTTCCAGCATTTTCTATTTTTATTTCAAAATTCCGGCATCTACAGTTTTTTTTCAATGACCTACATTGATTTTGGTTAAGCAGTACCTTAATTTTAAAATGTTCATCTTTGCTCTCAGGTTCCTCCATGGACGTGCACTTTTCCATCCCTGTAATCTTCCCCAGTCCTACATTCTCTGTGCTCCTCTGATTTAAGTCTCCTGAGCATCTCTCATTCTAATCACTTCAGAAATGGACACCCATGGTTTCATTTGACAAAGTAGTAATCTCAGTAATTGTCTTCCTAAACATCTCTGGCTCTTTACTCTCTTTCCTATTTTAAGTAACTCATTGAGACCAACCACGTTTGGCCAAACATTTTGTCAACTGCCCTAAGATTTCTTGGTGAACTAAATGCCAAATTTTACTGATTAATGGTCCTGCAAAAACATTTGGACAAAGGTGCTATAATTGTATAAGTTGTTGATGGTAGTGTGGTTGTATTGGGTATGAATTTCTTTAAAGTCATCACAGTATTTAGAAATATGAGCTGAGTCTGAAAATCTCTTTGCTTGCATTTTTCAAATCCATAGCAAGTCAAGTTGAGTTTAATCAAGTCAAGTTTATTGTCCTCTGCACAAGTACCTGTATGAATAGGTGCAATGAAAAACTTATTTGCAGCAACATCACAGGCACATACATTAGAAACACAACATTCACAAGAAAAACAAAATTTAGAGATAAATTATACAAAATCATCCAAGAAAGAACACAATTAGAACAAAAAAAAAGTCCATTGTAGTGCAAAATTGTCATAATGTTGCTATACTGAGGTAGTGATCAGGGTTGTGCAGGCTGGTTCAAGACCAAATGGTTGAAGGGAAGTAGCTGTTCTTGAACCTGGTGGTGTGCGACTTCAGGCTTCTATACCTCCTGCCCAATGTTATACATTCTTTACATCACCTTAAAGCTGTTAGTCTTAACCCAGTGTTTGTCCTCTCCTCTTGAGTCAAGGTTGTGCTTCCAAACCCCACTGAGGAGACTTGAACACAAAATGTTTGCTGATAGTTCTTTGTGCTACTGAGGAAGTATTAGACTGTTATAGAGGCCATTTTAGAATGAAATGTAAAATTACCCTTTCAGGTGGATATAAAAGGTTCCATAACTATACTAGGAGAACTTCAGGACAGTTCTCTCGAGTGTTCTGTCTTTCATGCAAACAAACAAATCTCAAGCAAGAAGATCAGAACGTAAGCAAGTAGGAGCAAGAGTTGGCCATTCAGCCCCTCAAGCCGTCCCTGCCACTCGATATAATCATGGTGTATCTGTCCCTGGTCTCATCTCCCCTTCTGTGCCAGTTTCCCTGTAGTCCTCAATTCTCTGATGTTTCAAAAATGTATCTACTTCCTCTTTAAACACCCCCAATAATCGAGCCTCCACAACTCTCCAGAGTAGAGAATTCCAGAGATTCACCATCCTCTGCTGGAAGTTCCTACACTCCTCAGTTTTAAATGACTTCTCCCTAATCTTGTAACTACGTCCCTTTGTTTGAGATTTACCCATTAGTGGAAACATATAGATATCTAATTTATTTTGCCACTCATGATAGGACAACCCACTCATTGGACAACATAGCTCATGACAGGACAACAACAGCTATTAAATGGGTGATCTAACCATTTATTTCATTGCCCTTTGTGAGACCTTGCTGTGCAGAAATGGCTACCATGTTTCCTACGTTTAAAAAGTGCATACAATTAGAAGGTAATGAAAGCCATTAAAAAAATGAAAGTCTTGTCCTTACCATTGAAAGCAACATTTTGTTGATATTAAATGTCTAGGCTCTTGCATGAAACAACAGCAGTTTGTATTTAGATGAAACTTCCATAGTAGCAAAATATTCCAATGCATGGATGATGGAATAAATGGTTGTGTGGCTAAGTTTGCGGATGACACCAAGATAAGTGGAGGAGCAGGGAGCATAGAGGAAATAGAAAGAATGCAGAGGGACCTAGACAGTTTAGGAGAATGGGCAAGAAAATGGCAGATGAGATTCAATGTTGAGAAATGTGCAGTTGTACACTTTGGAAGTAGAAATAAGCGGGTAGATTATTATCTAGAAGGAGAGAAGATTGATAGTGCGGTAGTACAAAGGGACTTGGGGGTACTTATACAAGATACCTTAAAAGTTAACCACCAGGTTGGATCGGTGGTTAAGAAAGCGAATGCTATGTTGGCATTCATCTCGAGAGGTATAGTGTATAAAAGTAAGGAAGTGTTGATGAGGCTCTACGGGGCGCTAGTGAGGCCTCATTTGGAATACTGTGCGCAGTTTTGGGCCCCGCATCTTAGGAAGGATGTGCTGACGTTGGAGAGGGTTCAGAGGAGATTTACGAGAATGATTCCAGGAATGAAAGGGCTTAAGTATGATGAGCGTTTGTCGGCTCTTGGACTGTACTCGCTGGAGTACAGAAGGATGAGAGGGGACCTCGTAGCGACATTTAAAATGTTGACAGGTAAGGATAGAGTAGATGTGGCTAGGCTGTTTCCCTTGGTGGGCGTGTCCAGGACCAGAGGGCACAATCTTAGAATTAGAGGGTACAGTTTCAAGACAGAGATGAGGAGAAGTTTCTTTACCCAGAGGGTGGTGAAATTGTGGAACTCCTTGCCACGCACAGCAGTGGAGGCCAGATCAGTGGGGGTGTTCAAGGAGGAGATAGACAGATATCTAAATAGTCAGGGTATCAAGGGATATGGGGATAAGGCTGGCAAATGGGATTAGAATAGTTTTTTTTTCTCTCTTTTTTTCCCACCCCATTTCTTTTTCCCTTTTCCTTGGAGCAGACTCGATGGGCCGAATGGCCTGCTTCTGCTCCCTTATCTTGTGATCTTGTGATCTTGTGATTTGAAAGTAGTATAATCAAAGGAATTTTAGCACCGAGCCACCTAAGAAGCTAATAGAGTAAATGATTCAATGTTTGGTCAAAAACAGTTTTAGGAACCATCCTATAAGGAATAGAGAGGTTAAGAGCAGGTGAGATTTAGAAAGAAAACTCCAAAATTGGGATCTTGTGAATTGAAGGCACAGCTACCTTTGGATAAACACTCAAGTCAGAGATGACCAGGACATTGTGCATGTGTCTTGGAGAGTTTAAGGGTTGGAGTTCTTTACAAGTATGGAATGGCAGTGACTTGAAATCAAAGGCCAGAATTTTAAAAACAAGGTTTAATGTAATTGGGAGTTAACATGGATCTGAGTTCTGATGAAAGGTCCAGGTTCTGAAACATTAACTGTTTTTCTTGCCACAGATGCTGTCAGACTACTGAGTGTTTCCAGCATTTTCAGTTTTTTTTATTTCAGATTTCCAACAGCTGCAGTTTTTTTTATTTCCATTTACCCTTGTCTTGGAGTTTAGTTCCATCTTTTAACCAGGGTTTGGCCACCTATCAAACTTTGAACATCAGTGACTTTCCCATTCTTTGCTATTTGCCAACGGGTGCAAACCTGTCTGTTTATGTTATTGAGAAATCTACACCTTTCATTCATTCTTTTCTCTTCCTTGGTTTTACATTGGAATGGCCTTTTATGTTTTCCTTAATACATCTTCAAATATAAATGTTGTTACTTCATCATTGAAATGAGTATTTACCAAATGAGTGTCAGAGTACAGATTCCTGAGTGATAAATGAACTTCTCTGAACTTCTCTAACCCACATTCAGAACATTGGAATTATGTTTTTTTGCTATCTAAGTTACATGAAGTTGTAGTATTTTGTTTAAATGATTACAGTGCTACTGGATTTCTTAGTGGTTACCATTGCAACAACTGATTGTTAGTCCTGTAACAATAATCCCACTTATAATTCATACAGGAGTAGTTTCTGTAGTAAGCTTTGTTACAGTGACAGACCATCTTCTCCATTTACATTAAATAAATACATCTTGATTCCCACGTTTCAAAGTCCAAAGACAAGTTTATTGTCATATCCACAAGTACATGTATGCACAGGTGCAATGAAAATCTTACTTGCAGCAGCATCACAGGCACAGGGCATCATATAAGCAGCATTCACAAGAAAAACATAAACATAAATTATACACAACTTTTACAAGAAAAAACACAATTAGAACAAAAAGTCAATTTTATGCAAAATAATCAAAGTGGTCATAGTGTTGCTAAACTGTAGTGATTAGGGTTTTGCCGATTAGTTCAAGAACCAAATGATTGAAGGGAGCTGTACCTCCTGCCTGATGATAGCTGCCTCAAACACAAATAACAATACATTCTGGGGTGATTATGTCCACTGTCCAGTCTCTCCATACCCTCATCCTCCATCTCTGAAATTAAAGGTGACCTGAACTTGTTCCTATAGCACCATACAATCTTGGACTGTGCCTATATAATGTAAAGTTTGTAGATCTAGCTGATGTTGTGCACATTTCATTGTTTACCCAGCCTATAATCTTTTCCTTGTTTGCAGCTCTGCTATAAGATTTGTTTGTTGTACAGTGAGCGTTTCAGCTAAATTATATCTTGTTTCTAGGCTTGTTCATGTACAGAGAGAAGAACAAGGTTTTTCATTCTCTCACATGTTCTCCACGCTAATTGGAATGCCAACATAGATGGATTGTTCAATTGTATTAAAAGTTCCTAACATGAGGCAAATCCTGATTAATGCTGAACCCCATACAATCAAATATTGTTTGCCTATTTCTTCCTCTTAGGTAGTACCTTGGAGTTCAGGGTGACTTGATTTCACTCTAGTTCTCTGCATTCTGAGGCGGCTGATGAGGTTGATGTGTGACCTGTAGACTTTAGCACAGGTGGGGCAAGAGGAGATTGATGGAAGGGGTGAATATTATAGGAAATGACGTGCCCCATCCACTTTATATCACCAGGCTTCTACGTGCTTCTGACAAAGACGTTGGAGGTACTCAATGCCATCCCAGATGCTCCTCCTCCATTTTGAGCAATCATGGGCCACGAGTCAGTGAGGATGTTATATTTTCAGGGAAGTTTTGAGAACATCCTTGATGCATTTCATCTGTCCTCCTGGTATTCTTATTCTGTGATGGAACTGGGACTGGAGGGCTTGTTTTGAGAGTCTGGTGCTGGGTGAGCTAGTGATGTGGCCTGCCTATTGGAGCTGAGTTGTAATTAGAACCTCCGAGCTGGGAATGTTGGTCTGGGAAAAACATGCATGTGGGAGCCTTAGTTTGCCAGGAAGCTGGCTTTGTGCCTGTTTATTTGCTTCGAGCACACATCCTGATGAATCGCTCACCCTCAACTTGCATACATTTTTTGATGCTCACAGCAGTATCGCTGCATCCACTGAGTGACTGCTTGATGATGAGGAGGCGGGTGTTGGGGGTGCTAACAGCAGAATCCACTGCAGCATTTATTACATTACAGTCTGACTGTCAGCCCCTGCAGCTTCAATGGAAAGTAATTGGTTTCTAAAACCTTTTGAAAAGCAACCTTATCCTGTGCTATCAATCACTCTGTAATCAACTGCCCATGACAAAACTGTCCTTGGTTATTTTTTTAAAGTCCCCTAGTGCCTTAATATGGCTGGATGGTAGGAATGTAATGGCATTTCCGATGGCCAGCCATGCCACGCCATGATTCACTAACTTCCATTCAATTTGTCTTCCTTGTCTCCAAGAGATACAATGCATACTTCAATTACTTTCACACCCGTTCTTCAAAGATTCATCCTCTTCTTCTCAGTCATTGCGTCAGTGCACTGATCTTCAGCTCCTCCATCCTAGAACCACAGAAACCATAGAAAAACTACAGCACAGAAAAACAGGCCATTCGGCCCTTCTAGTTTGTGCCAAAACATTATTCAGCTAGTCCCATTTACCTGCCCCCAGCCCATACCCCTCCAGACCTCTCTCGTCCATGTATCTATCCAATTTACTCTTAATGGTTAAGAGCAAGCTCACATTTACCACATCAGATGGCAGCCCATTCCACACTCCCACCACTCTTTGAGTGAAGAAGTTCCCTCTAATGTTCCCCCTAAACCTTTCGTCTTTCACCCTAAAGCCATGTCGTCTCATACTTATCTCTCCTAATCTAGGTGGAAAGAGCCTACTTGCATTAACCCTGTCTATGCCCCTCATCATTTTATAAACCTCTATCATATCTCCCCTCATTCTTCTGCGCTCCAAGGAATAAAGTCCTAACGTGCTCAATCTTTCCCTGTAACTCAACTCTTGAAGACCTGGCAACATTCTTGTAAATCTCCTCTGCACTCTTTCAATCTTACTGACATCCTTCCTGTAGTTCAGCGACCAGAACTGCACACAATATTCTATATTTGGTCTCACCAATGACTTATACAACCTCACCAAAACATTCCAACTCCTATACTCAATACTTTGATTTATAAATGCCAGGATGCCAAAAGCCTTTTTTACAACCCTGTCTACCTGTGACTCTACTTTCAAGGAATTATGTATCTGAACTCCCAGATCCCTTTGTTCCTCCGCACTCCTCAGTGCCCTACCATTTACTGTGTATGTCCTCCCTTGATTTGTCCTCTCCATCCTTTGAATCTGTTGTTATCTTCCAAATTCATGGCCACATTTTCACCATTCCCTGAATAGCCCTTTGGACCATTCCCACAATTCCACATTTGAATCTCTTCTTCTGGAAGAGATTTTGTCTCCATCACAGCATCAAAATTCGCTCCAAATCACACACCTCATCCTCCACAACTGTGGCAAATGGCACATCATTCATGTTCTTTCTGACTTCTCTACAGATATGGACAGAAATAGACCCCTCTTTGCGCTCCAACTTCCTTCATTGATTCAGTTTTCCCTATACAAGACACCTTACCTTCAGAGTTCTCTTGTTCCATCACACCATCGACAGTCAAGTTGCCCAAGGAGCGATCTTTAATTTCAACAAACCCACACACACCTTTTTCCATATCTACATGCTGCACTTTGGAGGCCACATCTGCAGAAATAGGGTCAGCCTTCACGTATATAAAGATTGTGCCCTATTTTGCCCTTTCACCATCCCTTTTGTCCCTGTATTTTCAAACTACTTGTCCAGTTTAGGAGTAAGATGTATCCCAACTAGCTAATCTGCTGCTTTGTTTCTCTAGTATTACTGCTGCTGAAATCCTCGTTTACATCTTTATCTTGACCATTCCAAAATTTAGTGTAGTGTGCTGCTAAAAATCTGCCACCTATTCTCAACTTCAGGTTTCTTCAATATGCGACTAATGACAGCATGGTCCAAAGCACTTTTTACTGATGTTTAGTTTATAAATGTAGTCACAGCAATTATAAGTCTGTCTATAAGCCAAATCATACATCCTGTTATTCGAGTCTGTGCTGGATAATAATGAGGAATGCATTCAGCAGATTGACATAATCCTTGGAAAAGCATCCTTTTGCAGCAGGATTATTTAACTTACTTAAAGTAAGGGATTACAGACGATCAATAATGCTCTCAGGATCATCTCTGCAGCATCAGCAGATATCAGTGAGCAGTTGTACACATTGCATGGATGAGCTCAGAGCCTGTAAGGAACCAGCTCTGAAAACCACATGAAGAAATGTGGGTTGAAAGACAAAGGATATGAATAGATCTAATACTTCTCTCAACCAATACAGTTTTGTGAGGTTCTGACTGGGGAGTGGCTGTTAGCGGTAAGAAGACACCAGACCAGAAAGTGATTCTTCAATAGATCACGTGCATAGGAGGAGTCAAAGGTCACAGTGAAAGAGTGAAATAGAGACCAGTCTTCATACATGTGAAGGCTGATGCCATTTGTGTAGATGTGGTCACCAGAGAACAGCATGTAGATAGGGAAAAAAAAGTATGTGTGGGTTTGCTGAAATTTAAGATCCAAGTATCTTCTATCTAGAGCTTCACAGAGAGAACATGAGGTGCAGTCAGATATAAAGGATACTTGGAGTTCAATTTAGGATATAGAGCAGGAAGGGATCCATCTTCTATCCATTTTCAAAAGTTCAACGGATGTTTACATTTGACACGTTTTTGTTAATTTGTTCTGAAATAGCAGTTATCTATGAATATTGCAGTATTTTAACATGAACTGAGGAAACATGTATGTTAATATAATATTGCAAAGTGGTTATTATTTCACTATATAGTAGCAAACATCTGGAATATATAAAAACCATTATATCTGTCATTTAATCAAATACAAAATCTCATACAAATATTCCCGAGCAAATTCTTAGTCTAGGATCATCTACTATTGTCTATTGTATTGAATTTAAATGTTCTCTGTGATCCCAGTAGATGGTGCTGTGTCAGGATTCTGAAAGGTAACCTAATGGCCAACCTGGAGCACAAGATGCTGCCTGACCCACTGAGTTCTTCCAGCATCTTTTGTGTTGCTCCAGATTCCAGCATCTGCAGTCTCTTGTGCGTCCTATATCAATTAGTAGTTAATTATTTCCACTGTTTTAAGTTTGTCACACTTGCATATTGTCGGATCCAGTTATTTTCGAATCCGCAGGTTCTTTCAGGAGTCCAAGAATGAGTTGAAAACAACTTGGTGCTTCACAAAGTTTTATTGGAAAAGTTTAAAACAAAGAAACAGGCACAGAGCACATGGCACTAGCTTTATACTAGGAGATGAGCCGAGACAAAAGGAGCTAACATGAGCTAAGGCCCAGGGGGGGAGGGGGGGGGAGGGGAGGAGGGGGGGAGGGAGGAGGGGAGGAGGGGAGGAGGGGAGGAGGGGAGGAGGGGGAGGGGGGAGAGTGGAGGGGGGAGGGGAGGAGGGGAGGGGAGGAGGGGAGGAGGGGAGGAGGGGAGGGGGGAGGGGGGGGAGGGGAGGGGGAGGGGGGGGAGGGGAGGGGATGGGGAGAGCAAGAGAGTGATTAACAAAAAATGACACCTTTTATACCTGAGATAAGATGTACTCCTTAGCTTACAATAGTCCAATCAGGAAACCTATTAGATACCTGTGGCAAAACCAACCAATGAGGACACACATATTCACCTGATGGACAGACCAATAAGCTAGGAAGCGGCCATTCCTTTTGCAGCCACTTGAGGTGTATTAAATACTATACATGTTTAAAAAAAACTACTTATAACAGTCAAATCCAACAATATCATCAAGTAATCTCTGAGGAATGCTGATATGAACACCAATATGGAATAGCATTAAGTTGCCAGATTTTTTATTTTATACCATCTAAAGTGTACATGTTTGGCCAGATGGACTTTTCATCCCCTTCCAGTCAACAATGGGAGGCCATGTGATGTGTTAGCAGAGTCTACCCACCGTTTTGCATTTTCACCCAATGACACCATGGAGGAAATGAAAGGGAAAGGATTCAGAAGAATGGAGAAAAGAGTAAATAGGACTCCGTCATTTGGGAAAGAAAGAATGAGAGGTACCAAGTGGACTGGGACAGAGCATACGAGTGGAAAAACAGGGAAAGCCTGAAGGCTGTGAGTCTGTCCTCATCCATTCTTCCAGTGCCACCAGACTCTTAAATCTTCTCTCCCTGTCCCAACCAATCCGCCCCTCCCCACCGCGCTTCTCATAACCACGTCTTTTTGTATCTACTACAGTTTTACTTTTAAGCCTGGAACCATCTTCAATTAGTACAAATTGTTCTAAATGGAAACTGAGGGCAGTAAGAAAGATGGGAGCTGGTGAGAAATCAGGGATGTGTGTGGAAACGAATCATCTCAGACTTGGAATTGTGATGGAGGTTTTAAACAGTGGGTATAAGAGTAAAATTCCCTATTCTACTCCTCCATGTTGCCAGATTCCAGCAGCCTTGAAAGGAGACACAAGAGACTGCAGATGCTGGAATCTGAAGCAACATATAATCTGCTGGAGGAACTCAGCGGGTCAGGTGGCATGTGTGGGAGGAAAGGAATTGTCGATGTTACCTTGAAACCTTAAAAGCCATCTGTGAAACCCCCTCGCTGTTCTTCCAAATATGTAAACTTCTCTCTCTGGGCAGCCATTCTCCAGGACCACCTCTCAGTGTTGTTAGGCTACAATATCTGCCTTTGGTTTATAGGCCAAAGCCAGATATTCCTCACAGGCTGCAGGAAAGTGCTGTATTACCCTCTGACCTCCCATCCTGTGCTGCCATATTACAGGATTTGTCCCCCACCTTCCTACTCCCCCATTCACCATTTGTTTCCATCTAAACCTGGGATCCACTTTTTCAAGGCCTTTGTTTCATGGAAAAACATACCCATTTATCAATGTCTTTTTTAGGCTTTCAATTTGAATAGTTTATTAAAATTTAACAAAACACAAGGATTAAAATCCAGGCTCTCACTGGACATAGTCCAACCTCTTTAATGAACATTTTACTCAGAATTCACACAGGGCATTGAATGGGTATTGATGATTTATGCATACGTGATTAGTGATTCTGTAAACTGCTTCCTGTCAGAGATTAATATATTTATCTTTTAAATTACTATTTATTTAAAGCTATTCAGATGAGACCAATCAAGCTTGTTGTACCTGCATTTTCTTTTTTTGAATATTGTACAGAGTACAGTCCATCAAGGAGCAAGTTAATTAATGTATTCCATTGAAATATCTTCTCAAGGCTTGCATAGGTGGTTCAGGTTATCTAGCATACATCAAAGATTGAACTTCACATTGTGTAGAGCTTTCAGTTAATGGCTGGACCTCTGAAATGAAAAAGGAGAGTGTGAATGCTTGACCCTGATCCTTTGATTGTTAACTTGTGGCCGGACCTTGTGGCCAGCTCTCCATAGAGTAAGATCACCACCAGTTTGGACAGCAGGCAGAGTGAGCTAACTGTGAATGAACTTGCATTTATATATCATCTTGAGTGGTTCTCCATTTCCAGGAAATTCTGGGCCAAAGTAAACTTTTACATCAACAGCATTGCTTCGGATTTTCAAGAAAATTACAATCAGAATCAGAATCAGGTTTATTATTACTGACTTATGTGTTGTGAAATTTGTTGTTTTGCAGCAAGACATAAAATTACTATAAAAAGATTGATCAGGGAGCATTTTATTTTTTAACATATGGGGGGCAGACAGATGCAGCTGGGAGGGGTGCTGCCTCACAGCTCCCATGACCTGGGTTCAAACCTGACTTCCAGTGCAGTGTATGTAGTTTGCAAGTTCTCCCTGTGAAATTATGTATAATCTATGTTTAGTTTATCTTTTTATTGTGAATGCTGCTTATATGATGCTCTGTGCCTGTGATGCTGCTGCAAGTAAGTTTTTCAATGCACCTGTGCACACATGTACTTGTGTATATGACGATAAAACTGACTTGGTATGGATTTGAAAAATGCAAGCAAAGACATTTTCAGATTCAGCATTTATTTCTAAATACTGTGTAGGCTTCAAAGAAATTCATACCCAATACAACCA
The DNA here is from genome assembly GCF_009764475.1 of Pristis pectinata. Taxonomy (NCBI): domain Eukaryota; kingdom Metazoa; phylum Chordata; class Chondrichthyes; order Rhinopristiformes; family Pristidae; genus Pristis; species Pristis pectinata. The sequence goes on from NC_067410.1 coordinate 67,084,578, forward strand.
CACTACCATCAACATCTTGTACAATTATAGCACCTTTGTCCAAATACATTTTCAAACCAGTAAAATTTGACATTTAGTTCACCAACAAATCTTAGAGCAGTTGACAAAATGTTTGGTCAAACGTGGTTAGTCTCAATGAGTTACTTAAAATAGGAAAAGAGAGTAAAGAGCCAGAAATGTTTAGGAAGAGACTGACTGAGATTACAACCTTGTCAGAAGAAACCATTGTTGTCCAGTTGTGAAGTGATTAGAATGAGAGATGCTCAGGACACTAGAATTAGAGGAGCACAGAAAATTGTAGGGCTGAAGGAGATTAGAATGTGTGGCCGTGGAGGGACCCCAATGCCAAGATGAACATTTGACTTTGACTTTGACTTTGACTTTTGACTGGATGGGTTTTCCCCCATACGCCAAATTTCTGGGGGGCTTTTTTGGCATCTTCTGTGCAGGGACACAAAATATTTGTTTAACTTCTTTGCCATTTCCTAATGTTTGACGTTAAGTACAAACAGAATGTAATTCAAATATGAAACATTAACTCCTCTACTCTTTGATCTACTGGAGAAAATATAATCTCAGAAGTTCTGTTACAATATTGAAGGAAGACCTATTTTTGTTGAGAGGTCCATACTGATGGATCCTTGGATCTGTTTTATGGCGTTTGAATTGTTTAAATTGTCACCTTATGCTGTTGGGGTCAGTGATGAGAGGTTTTTACTCTCATTTGCGATATATACTTCTAATTCACTAATAGGATTGTATGTCTTCTATAGTGGTTCAGTATGATGCTGTAGCATGAAAGTTTATAACTATGTCTACCTTCACGTTCAATAGTAGATTGGCCATGTTGTTAACATTGGAAGTCAAGCTGGAGACAGCAGCATCATTCTAACTGCTTTTATTCTGAAATTAGCCACCAAAGACAATCAACCTCAGACATTTTTTAGATAATAGTCTCATGGTTTATAAGTATGGCTGACTGCTTAGGTTTGAGCAATTTGCCCCTGGAGAGAATCAGTTTGGCTCTGTTCCTTCCCTCTAATCTTTCTTGTCTCTCCAGAAGCAAGAAACTGGAGGATACATGAGGACATTTTGATTGTGGTTCTCCCAGGAAGCTATGGATAGAAAATGCCAGAGGAAAGCCCACCAATCAGGAAATGGGAGGGCAAAGAGGGAGGTTATATTACTGCAAATGTTACACTATTGTAAGATTGAGTAATGAACTGCATCATTCATCAGTTGTACCTTTTATGCTTGTTGTACCACATCACTCAACAGTACACAACATTCTGTGTCATTCAGTTGGACATGATAAGGTGCCTGGAAGAATAAATGCATTGTGAGTCACATCTGAGTCTGGAAGTCTATTTAACACAAAGTGCTTTTGAAAGTGACAGAACATTAGGATGGGGGATGAGAAATGCTGGTTACAAATGAAACAACAAAAATGATGAAGGATAAGTCAGAATTCAAACTGCTGACACATCTTTGAGAGCATAAGTTTAAGAGCACAAACAAAAGCTGCCATTGACTGTTCTGATTGACCACTGTAGCCAGTTTGGTGTTGCGAAGCTGGGAGTTTCAACACTTGGATAATTTCAATAAAATATGGTACCAGGTCTTTAATGAGGTGCACATTTGATGTGAGAAGCCTTAGTACAAAATTAAAGCTCAGTTCAGGAAATCACACGAGAAAAAGAATCCAAAGAGGGACAAGGGGTGATATATTACTGTAAATATTACACTATTATGTAACATTTTGCCCATCAGCCTCCCAAACCCTAAGTTACCACTGACTGTGCCTTCTTTCTTTTTCACAGCAGCAACAACTTCCCACATTATGGTGGCACCATCTTAAATCAGCTACCTTGTGATCTGATACCATGATGCTGTGGCATGGATGAATAATTTAGAGTTAAACATTTGGGCTAAGATTCACTTGCATTTAGAATGAGTGAACTTCCAAACATGCTAAGTGCCCTCATGGAAATTATTCCTGAGAATTCTTTGAATTATTTTCAAGCTATTTACACCGTGGTTGCTTCTTTTAATTGATTGTGTATGTAATCTTTCATCTTAAGCTTGTATAAAGCACAGTGGTGGGAACTCTGTTCCCAAATGAGAAATGGCTTGGTTATTGGAGCACGTTTAATGTGGTAGTAAGTTTTAGAGAAATACTATGGAAATTGAACGAGTGACAACCACAATTATGACATGTTTTGATTTATGAAATAGGTCGCAGTTCAACATCAAATACTTTTTCGGGGTTTACAGGCAATATTGAAATTGACAGGAACTTATTAAATAATAATCTTTGCCAACTACCTCACACCCATGCATCACAGCAAACTGCTATTTTATCTGTAAATGCAATTGACAGTATTATCTGTCTTTAGCGACTCTGCAGTCACGTGTTAAACAAGAAAAGACACTGTAGACTAGGTTACGTTTAATGACTGAAGCCGTTGGTGTGGGATTACTTGGCAGTGTGAATCTGCATGGCCAAGGGTAGCAGGTGACTGCAACCCCCTGGGAGATGATGGCAGGAAAAGGTATGCTCAAATCATTTTGGAAGACTGATTTCAAATAACAACAGCACACATACCATTTAAAAATGCTGCATTAAATTCTCTTTTGTCTGAAGTTACAGTAGTTCCTCAATTTGGTTCATAGCTCTTCTACTTCCTTTTTTCATTCATGGACCAATGTGAACTATGGAATTATCTTTAATTTTCATTCCACAGAGCATGGTGTGCATTAGTACACATAACAAATTCAGATCTTTGGATTCAAAGATAATATTTTATCCCCATTAATATTGGGTGTAGAATCACGATAATCAAGATCTGCTCAACAATTTTGACACAGAGCCACAACTTGCCTGATTTTGTTCATATGATCAACACGCAGTGTGCACAGTCCACTCTATTGCACAAAATGCCTTGCCCCTTAAATGTTAAAGAATTTTGTAGCCCACAAAGTTAAAGTTGTTTGTTGACCTGCCAGGCACCACCTTTCTGCCCTCACTTTTTCACTCCAGGTCAGCATAACGATTAAAAAAATGGAACCATGCAACTACATTAACCATGTTTGGTACAAACAAAGATGTACAGGTTAGGAAGTTATGGGCATGCTATGTTGGCGCCGGAAGCGTGGCGACACTAGCGGGCTGCCCCCCAAAATCACTATGCAAAAGATGTATTTCACTGTGTGTTTCGATGTACATGTGACTAATAAAGATCTTATCTTATCTTATAAAGCTGAGGGCCCAGATGCATGTTACTTTCAGGTCTTAAGGGCATAAGAAATAGAAGCAAGAGTAGTCTACATGGAGACACAGTTCCACTCTTCCATTCAATGTCATGGCTGATCCTATACCCTGTCCATAGTTCCATCTGATCCCCATATCCCTTCATCTCAGTTAATCCATTGGAATACAAGAGAAAGGAAGTCTCACTGCACTATGCATGGCATGGGTGAGTGCTTTGTGCAGTTGTGGTCACTGCACACTCTCTACATAAAGAATGCATTCAGTGACTGAGTTCTCTCTCAAAGTTAAAGAATTCCATAGTCCTTCAATCCTTTAAATAAAAGAATTTTGTTTTGTCTTCTAAATAGCAAACTCTCACTCTTGAAACAGTGTCCCTTACTCTTCGGCCTAAGGGAACAGCTTCTCAGTATTTATACTCGAGTTTCAGAATCTTAAAAAAAGTTTTTTTCCAATAAACTTCATTTAGTATAGTTTAACCCTCTTCAATCTTCCCACTGGTCACCCTCTCGTCGGTGGAGTAGATCTGGTCAACCTATCCCACACTGCCTCCTCAGAAATTATGTCCTTCCGTGAAAACAAACCGTGCACAGCGCTTCAGGTCAAGTCTGACCAAAATCTTGTAAGACTTCCTTACTCTTGCAATAAAGGCTAACACACTTTTTGCCTTCTTAATTGGTGGTCTAGCTGTGTGTAAACTTTGTGTTTCATGAACCAGTACACCAAGACATAAGTTGCAATTGGACTAAAATCAAAATCTGGGAGAGCCAAGGATTATAACAAAAACTGGGATGTATGATAAACAATTCATGAAAGCTCCTAAAAGTCCTTCATCTGAAAATAAATTTATTCATGCAAGTTCTAACAAGTTCTTGAATACTGGTATGGAGGAATCTCTTGAGTTTAATCCTCATGTGCTCCTCAGTGATGGGATGTGATATTGACTTATATCTTTTAGACAAGAAGTTTCACTTGGTCTATATAATCCAAATTCTGGAAAACTGTTCAATATAAATGAGATTTGAGTTCCACAAGAATTACTGAACATTAAATAGATCTTCTATTTGCCAAAATACTTTAAAGCAGACAGAGTTGAAAAGGTAAAGGGAATTTAAATGGAATTTAAAAATAAAAATGGAATTTAATTACCTGAGGAATATTTTTCAATTTTGCCTGACTTCTTAAAAAAAACTTTCAAACACATAGCCTCCAACACCATAAAGGACAAGTGCACTGGGGGGGGGGGGGGGGGTCAACATCACCTCCAACTCAAATACCATCCAATTTTGATGTAATTTGATGTTTGCATTGTTACTGAGTCAAAATTTTGCAGAATAGGCTCATTTGTGGGCAGGCACAGTAGTGTAGCGGTTAGCATAACGCTATTACAGCACCAGCGACCTGGGTTCAATTCCCGCCACTGTCTGTAAGCAGTTTGTAGGGTTCTCCCCGTGACTGAGAGAGTTTCCTCCAGGTGCTCCGGTTTCCTCCCACATTCCAAAGAGATACGGGTTAGGAAGTTGTGGGCAGCTATGTTGACGCCGGAAGTGTGGCGACACTTGCAGGCTGCCCCAGAACGCTCTATGCAAAAGATGCATTTCACTGTGTGTTTTGATGTACGTGTGAGTAATAAAGATCTTATCTTATCTATTTTATCTTATATTTATGGTAGCAATTAAAGTTGAAGGCTCATTGCCTGCTTCTAGAGCAGTATGGGACGGACGTTCAAGGTGGGTGTCACTAACAACCTCAAATCCCAAAGCAATGAAATTAAAACTTGCCCTCCTTAATTATAAGATAGGCTATAGCCAATTTTCATGCCCATTTATAATCAAATTACATTCAAAGATGTTTAAATTTGAGTAATTAACTAGATTCACTGCTCAAGTTTGGTTAAATTCGTGAGGATGCTAAATTTGATAGCCCCTTCCAAAATGGGTAAATCAAACTGAGATCACTGCAGTGCTGCAACAATCACAGGGACCTCATACAAGTGACCAACTCTGGTCCACAACTGCTCAAGGTAGTCTTCTTAGAAACATAAGTATTATCCTCCTTTGAAAGTTTGCAGCCTTCAAGCAGGCATTCAGGTTCCACAGGAATAATACTGCATAGTATATTGCATGAGGAGAACATGGAAGACAGCCATTGAAGGAAGGCTCAATACTCATTCGTTGATGCTGTATGGAATATTGCATCACTTAATGTATAACATTAGACTTAGGTTTTGGTGGGTTTTGCTTTGCAGAAGTTGTGAAGGTACATGATCGAGGTGAGCCAAGAAGTGGTGAATTAAAATACTTCATATCTGAGACCTTTCATCAGAACTGAGAAGGAGAGAATCTCTAAATGACTAGAACTAGCATTGATCTAATCTCTTAGCAGACTAGTCGCCCAGACTCACTTGTTTCTCTCTTAGTTCTGATCAAAGGTCCCAAACCTAGAACGTTAACTGTTTCTTTTTCTACAATGCTGCCTGACCAGCTGAGTTTTTCCAGCATTTTCTATTTTCATTTCATATTTACAGCACCTGCTGTTTTTATTTATTTTCATTAGACCTTTCAAGTTCAGGAAGCCTAAGAGCATTTTGGTATTTGGAAGCAAATAATAAAAAATGAATGATTGAGTGAAATGCAGAAATTTCTCTGCAACTCTTTGAATGGAGGTTGGACTTGGAGATTTGTTAGTGACTCAAGAACTGGGTGCAAGGAGAAATCACATTTGGATCAACAAACAATGTGCTGGAGAAACTCAGCGGGTCGAGCAGCATCTGTGGGAGGAAAGAAATTGTCAACTTTTCAGGTTGAAACCCTGCATCAGGACTGAGAGTGGAGGGACGAGAGAGGAGAGGGGAGTGGTGAGAAAGGATTCCGAGGCGATTGGTGGACTGAGGAGGGGTGTAAGATGACAGACAGGCAATGTCAGGTAGGGGAAGTGAGCGGGGATGGAGTTGGAAGACTGTGGCAGGTGAACGATAGATGGAGACAGACAAAGAACGAGAGGAAAAAGAAAAAAAAACAACAGATGGAGCAAGGGAGGGGGAGTGGAGTGTGAAGATGGGAGACGGCTGCTGGAGGGAGATAAGCAGGACCACAAAGTGCTACCAGAGCTGGATTTGGATCATTAAAGGAGGTGAGAATAGGAACCACTGGAGGAGAAGGGAGAGGTGAACGACAGTTGGAACCAGATTGGGTGGTGGAGGTGGGGATGGGAAAACCTGTGTGTGAAGTAGGTGGATTGAGCCAGGAGGGGAAGGGGACAAAGATTTAAGATACCTTTATTAGTCACATGTATACCTAAACACACAGTGAAATGCATCTTTTGCGTACAGTGTTCCTTTGGGCAGCCCGCAAGTGTCGCCACGCTTCTGGCACCAACATAGCATGCCCACAACTTCCTAACCCATACGTCTTTGGAATGTGGGAGCAAACCGGAGAGGGTTCGAGGGCCTGTTGCTGTGTTATTCCTGCACAGACATATTCACATTAGCTCAGGGTATGCCTGGAAAATTACCTGGCATTATAACACCAAGGAGTGCAGAAAGAGGAAAAATATCCTTTCATTTTTATTCCTCCCACAGATGCTACATGACCCGCTGAGTTCCTCCAGCAGGTTGTTGTTCCAGCTTCCAGCATCTGCAGTCTCCCGTGTCTCCGAATTCACATTTGGTGCAGGGAGCTTTAAGTTCATGGGTTATATTCTGATGTGTCAGATCTACACTATCATTCAAATTTAAGATGATAACATTAAGGGTAAAATTGACTTTTGGGAACAGCTCAAAATAGATGACAGTGAACGGAGAAGATTAACAGCTGAGGTATAACACAGATTTACAATAGCTTATCTGCAATTTTGCACTCCCAACTTCACCCTGAATTATATTTATTTTTAACCGAACCATTTAGCACCAGGTATGAGAGTTTCACTTTCTCTTTGTGGTTCAACTATAGGGAGAGGGTGGAGAAACCAGAACTCTCTTCACTGGAATAAAATAAGGTAAGAAAAGATCAGAGAGAGGTATTCATTAGTGAAGGGGGAACTTGATAAAGCTGAATTGGGGATTTGCTGAGCTAAATTGTGGGAAAAAAATGTAATTTCACTGACCCTAAAATGAATAAAGGCAGTGGTACGTTTTTTTCCACAAAAAAATTGAAATTTGCTTTCAAAACCACAGGACTTCCCAAAGTGTTTTGCAAATGCAGTACATTTTGAAGTATAGTCACAGGCAAAGTAAAGAAGCATGGTAGCCAATTTGTATTTAACAAAGATGTGGAGTGAGAGATAATGAAACAACTACCAGAAACAGTAGCAGATGTGGAAATCATGATGGCTTTAAAATGAAAAGGGCACAGATATAAAAGGGAGACATTTAAACGGGAATGAAGAAACTTGGACTCGGCAAATCCTCATTCCAGAGAACTCTGAGGGGTTGAGCTGTGAAGGCTTCTGAGCTGTAATATTTTGTGAAGCTATATAGTTTTGTATTGTTTCGACTTTAAAATGCTTAAGCTTCTACCTTGTATAAATTTTGAGTATGATTGCTCTGTAAACTTTTTAAATGGCAGGCACTGTCTTGTAGGATTCAGGGAGTTTACAGATTAGGGAAATATAATCAGGAGAGATGTAAAATGGGCTGCTGCCCTTTTTTTATCACCCACTTAACATCCTCACAAACTCAGGTTCTGCCCCAATGTGAGTCTATTGCAATGCTTAATATATTCTCCAGTAAATATTAAAAACCAACAATATGCTTTACTTTAGATGTAATTTGGTGATTCAGGTCTTTCAGTCTGCAGCAGAAGATGTCTTTGCTCTGTGGATGGAGCATTTTTGACAACAATACAATCTTTTCCAAGTCCATCAAGGGTTTTAATTATATTTATAAACAATTTACTGACTCTGTAGAAAGAGGAAAAAATATCCTTTCATTTTCATTTTTATGTATGTCAAATGCACCTCAAACAGTATATCACACATAAATTTTGATAACCAGATTATTGGAAATGCCACTGTTACTGCGTTTTACATATATATTTAATTCAGACAGTTATTTTTACCTATAGATATATCTGTGAGGTATGAAGCTTGTATAACCCTACTGAGTTGTGAGAGTAGAAATGATTCTCATGAGGTCTGGTGACTGTGATGTTTCAGAACTCAACCTTCACACATTTGCATATAATTTTAATGGCCATTTGCAGTGGCCATTGAACTTCCTTTCAAAATCTATACCGTTTCAGAAATCTGAGATAAAATAGCCTTAAACCAATATTTAGAAAAAGATTGTGCTGAAAATAGTATCTTAGCATAAAACCTTGTAAATGAAGGAGACAGTTGTGATCTAATAGAATTTACCAACTATTTAACTCTTTCTTAACCTTAATTCATGTAATGCCAGGAAATGAAACCTTTAAATAGTTTTTGTTAAATGCCATCAGTACCAATAACATATTTCCATTAATAAAAAGCTCTTTAAGTTACTTCACTATACATAGATGGCCTGCAGTGAGTGAGAAAACTCACTGGGGAGGAGCAGAACAAGATAAGGTTTAAAGGAGGCTTTGAAAGTGAGAAAAGTGGTCTCCAGATACAATGGCTTTTGGAGGGAGTTCCAGACCATGGGACTGAGTCTGGGTGCTGTCACTAATTACTGAGTCAAAGGGGGACACAGGAAGCTGGTGTTGCTGTGTGCTGTCTGAGATGCAGAATTTAACCCAGTCACACAGATGGTTTGGAGCAAGACAGTGGAGGTAAATGCAAAAGCAGACAAAGGTTTTGAAATCAATCATTTGAGAGTTAAGATATCAACAGTGGGAACTCATAATGAATGCATGAATTCCATTCTCTTTACTGCCAGTATCTACTCTGCTCTCACTTCCCCTTGGGCATATCTGGCTCTTCGTTTTCCTTTCTTGACTTCTCTATCTCCATCTCAGGGGAAAGGTTAGCCACCCATATCTACTACAAGCCAACAGGTTCCCACACCTACCTAGACCACCTACACCAAAGCTTCTGAGGTGTCTTCTTTTTTTCTTTAACCTTGGCTTCCCAGCAACCACGGTTAACTTGACTTTCCAGCATATCTGCTCCATCTTCTGCTCTCCTGCTCTCACCTTTTCTCAGCTAAAGCAAGGAGAGGGTTCCCCTTGTCCCCACCATCCACCCCACATCCTCCATAATTTCCACCACCTTCAATGAGCTGCCGCTATTACGTTCATCTGCCCATTGCCGCCCCTTTTAGCATTCTGAAGGTAACGTTCCCTCCACAACTCCTTGATTGGTGTATAGATCTTCACCAACACCCTTCTCATGACACTTTCCCATGCAAAGACGGAATATGGCCTTTTACCACTTCCCTTCCAAGTCAAACAGTCCTTATAGGTGAAATAAAAATTCACGTGCACTTTGAGTCTGGCACTCACAATGTGGTCTCCTCTGCATTAGAAGAAAAACAAATGGCGATTGAGTGACTGCTTCACAGAATACTTCTGTTCAGTTGCAAGGATTTCCCCGTGACTTAAGTTACCTGTCACTTTATTTTCCATTCCATTCCCACTCAGATCTTTCTTTGGCTTCATTCACTGTTCTAACAAAACCCAACATAAGCCCAAGGGATCATACCTCGTCTTCCATCCAGGCACTTTGCACCCTTGGGACCCAATATTAAGTTCAACAATTTCAGATGACCGAGCTTTCCTGTTTGTGTCAGAACTAGTCAGCCCTGATGTAAGGTCTTCAATCGGTAACATAAACTCAGTCTTGCTGTCTCCACAACCCTGCAGAGTATTTCTAGCATCTCCATTTATTTGCATCTCCTTCCAACAGATAAGCTATGATCAACAAACATTCACCTAGAGGACATCAGAAGCATTTACATCATCTGCATTTTCACGTTGTCCATCCAATCACAGGCATTTAATCTGTTTTCTCTACCCTCCTCCTTCACCGCAACTTAAAATACATTTGTTTTTTCACCTTTCCAGTTCTGATAAATCCAAAATGTTGACTCCGTTTCTTTCTCCACAGATGATTCCTGACCTGCTGATTACTTTCTGCATATTCTGTTTTATTTCAGATTTCCAGCACTTGCTTTGAGTTATGAACAATGGGATTTAGTCAATGGGAGTTCATTATTGGAGAAATTGAAGGAAGTTCACAAGATCACAAGACAAGGGAGCAGAAGTAGGCCATTCAGCCCATCGAGTCTGCTTCAGAGAAAAGGGAAAAAAGAAAAAGAAATGAGAAATTGGGGGGGGGGTGCAAAAAAACCCACACTATTCTAACCCCAATTTCTGGCCTTATCCCCATATCCCTTGATACCCCGACTATTTAGATATCTATCTATCTCTTCCTTAAACGCCTCCAATGATCTGGCCTCCACTGCTGTACGTGGCAATGGAATTCCACAAATTCACCACCCTCTGACTAAAGAAATTTCTCCTCATCTCTGTTTTAAACCTGTACCCTCTACTTCTAAGATTGTGCCCTCTGGTCCTGGACTCTGGTCCTTGACAAAGTGTGTATTGAGGAATTTGAAACTCATGGCAAATCTGTGGCTTTGGGTATTGGTGGCAGTTAATTTAAATTAATGAATTAATTAAAAGGTGATAAATGCTATCCTTGCCCGTGATGCTGACTTCTCTAAAAATGAAGAAATTTTAAAATTAATAAATAAATACAATGACGTTCTGTGGGTCTGTAATAAACTCTCCAAAATCATTAAGATGATGCTAAGTAGGTCATACACTCCATAATAGTTGGAAAGAAAAGTTGAACTCATCTGTTTGTATTTGTGTTTTAGACAAGCCATTTAAATCATGTTGAAAATATAATTATGCAATTCATGCAAAACTGAAGATTAAAACTATTAAGTTTTGTGGGATTAGCTGGTAAACATTCAAGAATCAAGATCATTTCTAATTTGTGTTCTTGCTTCATTCAGTATTACAAGGTTCATCATACGTGCTGTGGTTGCGAAATTATTTCTCCAATTATTCCTACATGTACACAAATCACTGTACTTATTTCATTAATTTGATATATTTTTAACTGCTTTAGGACTGCAAAAGTAATTGTCCATCAAAAAGAAAGGTAAGTTTCTGTTACAAAAGAAGGGAGCTGAGTCATGAGCAGCTGACAGCCATTTGCTCCATTTGACACTGCTGTATGTCAATTCATCACAAGTTCCTGGATTTAATGCATTCTTTATTGAGGAGAATCAGGGATAGAAATTTTTCTGTGGTCTCTTAAACTAAACCCATAAAAGTGACCACATGTTGGTACTTCACTTCCAAAATGCTATGGAACTGAACTTCGGAAGCAAAGTATAATTGTGCGTGCATTGTCATATAGCTACATGCCCAACGATGAACAGCCTACCCCTCAGTCTGATATTCTCCAGCAATGTAAGGGCATTAATTTGTGAATCGGTAACCTCATTATCCCCTCGTGCAGATAGTTTGAGTGACCTCAAACACTGAGAAGGATTCAGAGACACAACCGCCTTTGATTTTTTTTATCCCTATTTTGTTTACAGTGGAGCCACTAATAAGACCTCAAACTGACTTTATGCCTTTTTTCTGGCTCTAGTATTTTTCTACTGATGACATTAGGAAGCTAACCCAACAGACCTCATGGAGCCAATGGGCTACATCTTAGAGCTTTAAAAAATATAATTTCTAAGTCTCTTAGGTTTAATGACCATAGCCACCTTAACTGTTAAGCTTCCAGAACTTGTTGGATATTGTAAACAACATAAATGAAAGTGCATGCTTTTCAGAATGCTCTCTTCAAGAACCTTGCATAAAGTACATTGATGGAACAGATAGGTTTTTTTTAATAGGGTCCAGTTTTGAATTAGTGTAGATTACACCATAAATAAGGACAAATGTAGATTTGCACACTACTTTACCAAAATCAATCTTGCTACTTAATGCTAAATGAATTCTAGTATCAAGGGTTGGGAACAGAAAAGGAAAAAGGGAAGGAAACATAAAGCAAAGTAAGGAAAACATAACAAAATAAAAATAAACAAAATTGAGGAGGAGTCTGGAAATGAGAATGACAAAGAAAGATTTTACTTTTTATAGAGCCTTTTCAATTCTCAGAAAGTGCTTGACAGCCAATGAATGATACTTTTGGAGTTATTGTTTTTATATAAACAAATGGTGAATCCAATTTACTCATGGTCATGTTTCGAAAACAGCAACATTAACAAGTTAACTTATTTTGCTGGTGTTTTTGAAATGTAAATATTGGACAGAACTTTCAGATAGTTATTTGAGCAAAGTTGAAAGACTCTTAGTTTCTCCCTGAACAGGCCAGACCTTACTTTCATTTTTTATGTGAAATATTATATCTGCAATGCCTTGGTGTCATTACGTTAGCCAAGCTTAAGTGCTCAACTGCAGGGGTTGTCCATAAGAATCTCAACATTCCAGATCCTGAATTTCATATTGTGGAATGAAATTTGCTGTGCGTGGTTCATTTTAATATGGAGCACCCGTCACCACAGAGGGCTTCACAGAGCAAGGGCCTTGACACAATGCTTGGAACACAGCCTTCTCATAACAATTACCTTTATTCCTCAGATAAGAAGCATGAGACTTCATGGCCACACTTGCATCCAAGTACTAGAACCTGTTATATTGTATAATCATCCAAGCACAAGATCGCATAGATGTTTACATCACCCATACTGTGACAGGTACTACAGACTGCTCGACTGACCACTGCCTAATCCACTCTATTATATCCATCAACCAAGCCCCAAAAAATCAGCATCAACAGAAGCATTGCCATAAGAGGAGGCATATCAGCCCCTTAGGCAAATCATTCCTACATAGCTGGGGCTCAAAGAATGATCCCTGTGATCCCCAACCAGTTACATCCTGCCAACCCGAGAAAGCCCCATGTATTCCCACTTTTTGCTTTCAGTTCGTTAACCATTTTGTTGATCAACTTTCTGTGAAGGATCTTATCAAAACATTCTGAAAATCCAAGCACAAAAAGATGTTTTGATAAGTACATGGATACGAAAGATCGAGAGGGATAAGGGTCAAACGCGGGGAAATGGGACTAACTTAGGTAGGCACCTTGGTCAGCATGGATGATAGGGCCTGTTTCCATGCTGTATGACTCTATGACTCTGCACCACATCCATTGGTTCTCCATCATTTACTCTACCAGTCACATCGTCAAAGAACTCCTGCAGATTGTTCAATGTGATTTCCCATTCATAACTTTGCAATTCTGCTCAATTCCATTATTCTTTTCTAGATGTTCTGTTATTACATCCTTCATTATAGATTCCAGTATTTCCCTCACTACTGGAGATGCATAATAAAAGGGAGGTCTTCTGTACTACGGAGGCCAGGAGATTGGTCAAGGTCACCAGTGAAAGAGCTTGGCACGAGGTAGCTCCAGCTGTCTCCTCCAGGTGTGATAAAACCCATTCATTCGAGCGATGCAGAAATTTCACATTCTCACAGGATACAACAGGGTGAACTGCAGCTACACTGAAAACAGTTGTTACGAGCTATCTCTACAACTGGATCAGAGTGATGTGATGTGTTATGATCAACGCAGTTGGTCCTGCAAAGGAAGGACGTTATTTGTCATCTGGGCCCTCTTGGATAATTATTGGTGAATTATGTTGGAGGGGTAACTTTGTGTGAGCAGGCTCCTTGCAAATAATGTCTCTCTGCAAGACTATCCCCAAAAGCCTATGCATACAGTGCCTTCCCCTTCTGTTCTATTGGAAGGTAAAGCTGGTGGTGTTCTTCAGGGACTTGCCCCCTGTAGCCTTTCTTGTCCTCTTGCCCTCTCACTCCCACTGCTCATCAGCCTGTGCCTCATGCCTCTCAGGCCCAGGGTCTCCAGGCTGTTCTACCACCAGCACTAAGTGTTGTTTTTGGTTGACTGCATTGCAATGCTAAATCTCTGCACCTGCTAGGCATATACTGAAGGGTGTCCTGGACAGTTGCATGCAACAACCAGTGGTGTGCTTCACAACCATTACCAATAGCCTGTCCTGGTCCAATCACGTAGACGCCATGGCCAAGAAAGTTCACCAGTGCCTCTACTTCCTCAGGAGGCAAAAGAAATTTGGCATGTCCCCTTTGACACTCACCAACTTCTATCGATGCACCATAGAAAGCATCCTATCTGGATGCATCACAGGTTGGTATGGCAGCTGCTCCGCCTGGGACTGCAAGAAACTGCAGAGTGTTGTGGACACAGCCCAGCACATCACGGATACCAGCCTCCCCTCCATGGGCTCTGTCTATACCTCTCACTGCCTTGGTGAAGCAGCCAACATAATCAAAGACCCCACCCACCTGGGTCATTCTCTCTTCTCTCCTCTCCCATCAGGCAGAAGATACAGGAGACTGAGGGCACATACCACCAGGCTCAAAGACGCTGTGATAAGACTATTGAACAGTTCCCTTACACGATGAGATGGACTCTTGACCTCATAATCTACCTTGTTATGACCTTGCACATTATTGTCCACCTGCAATACACTTCCCTATAGCTGTGACACTTTATTCCATATTCTGTTATTGTTTTTACCCTGTACTACTTCAACGCATTGTGTAATGAATTGATCTGTACGAACAGTATGCAAGACAAGTTTTTCACTGTACTTCAGTACAAGTGACAATAATAAACCAATACCAATCTGGGGGCTCTCATTGTAGTGTCATTCAGCTGCCATTCAGCAGCTAAGACTGTGAATTGGTGTGATTTATCAGAGGAGCGTTAGGGCCCAGTATCCATCCCTGCAGATAGTGCTGGCAGCTCGAGATGTCTGGCAGTGTTGTCTCCTGGAGGACAAAGGCAGCAAGTGTGCTTTACTGTTGGGAAATTCTTCTGTTGATCCACAGACACTTAAATGGAAACCATTTTTGAGGATGAAGAGGTCCAGGTTTTCACTGGGAGTGGTTACGGGCACCCGAGTGCAGTCAATGGCTGTTTACACTCGTGGGAAGTCTGCAGTGCTGGTAAATCCCAGTACTCTCAATGCAACCTGTTCCTCACTGAAGTCATAGTGACTTCTCTAACTCTGTGGTGAGCAGCAAATTGGGAAACCTGGGAGAGATCCTTTGTTGGAAAACTCCTGTGGCAAAGAAGAGTCAACATGACCTTGACCTTCACTGTGAGAATAATCCAGACACAAAAGGATGGTTGATTCTCTACTACCTCCAACATGTTTCTGTCTCAGTGATGACAGCCTTGGAAAATCCAAACCTGGATATACATTTTTCCTCAGAGAGCTCCAAGCAGGATATATTGTCTCTGAAGATCCTCTGGGGGTAAACTGTATGTAAGTGAGCATGTATTTGCCTCCTATCCAGAGTTTCTTGGACAACCCTCTGTGGCCAGTCATTACCATATCGACACCTCCAGTTGTGAATTGCTGCCAGCAGTGTAACCATGTGGCGTGTATTGATTATCTCAGTATCTGAAAGCTGGAGAAAGCATTCCATTGTTGTTGTGAGCCCTGAGGACTTTGAGCAGCCCGCAGCCTGCAGTCAATTCTGAAATTGGCCCGTCATGTTTCCCCACACGAGCAGAGTGTCCCTTTAAGTAGCATTAAATACAACAAAGTAGCACAATGTGCTCCAATTTGCATCATGGTTCTTCAGTAGTGGTTGTAAGTTGCACCTTCAAGCTCCAGTTTAGGGTGGTAAGGACAAAAATGGATGTTGCACGCACAGGGATGTCATTAAGAGCATATCATATGCCTGAGAAACATTGAAGATGTTAACATGAATAGCACAAGGGAGTGTCCAGTTCATTTCCTTCCAGGGGTGCGCTTACCCAGAAATTATCATTTGTATGATCAAACTAGTTTAAGTCATTATGCAGAAGAGAAACAAAGTTAATGTTTCTGTTAAAGACCCTTCATTCTGGAACGTTAACTCTGTTTCTCGTCCCACAGATGCAGCCTGACATGCTGAGTATTTCTAGCATTTTCTGTTTTTATTTTAGATTTCCAACTTCTGCAATTTTTTTGATTTTCATTTTTTAGTCTGTCACTTTTATGCCTGATTTTCACATTAGAAAAAACAATCATTAATCCAATTTCTAAGCAAGAAAATCTTGCATTGCACAGGTGCAGATGAAACAATGCACAGTGATCCTTGCTGTTAGTGCATTCTGAAATAAGGGTGCATTCATAAAAAAAATGCAAGTATTTTTTTCTTATACAGCATTGAATCATTCAGGCTTCCTGCTCCACAAATCAGGAAAAGAAAATGTGGAGTCTGAACATGCCAGGCTCTGATCAAAATTCTTTAATCAATGGTTGCCCACCTTACCACCCCGTCCATTGTGGAACCTGGCACGATTTGTTGCCTTTTTTTAATGTTTTACGTTTGAATACTATTCTGTGGTGTCTGTAGCATGCATAATATAAGTATTTTGTGACTGTACTTTTGGTCATAGTTACTTCTGGTCAACAAACAGCTGAGAATATCACCTCACAGATTTTTCAATGACCTGTTCAGATATGCTGATGACTGAAAGGATATTACTTGTTTAGAAATGCCCAGTTAACCAGTAATACAGAACTTTGCTGGGTCCAAATTCAGTGTCTAAATCAATGCCAGGGTAACCTTTTTCTTATTTTAATATAGCTATAATGATACAACTGGGGGATTTGCTGTGCTACTTCAGAGGACACTTAAGATGCATAACATTGCTATGGGTCTAGGTTTACATCTGAGCAAGACTGGATAAGGAGGTCAGATTTTCTCCCCTGAAAGAGATGGGTTTCTTGATGGTCATCATGACTTAGTTTATTTTTGATTTACTATTCCAGAAAATTAACTGAATCCTTTCTTGCTGTGATGGGATTTGTCTTAGATCTCCAGGATTACTCACTCCTTCATTCCTCTGTTTATGAATTCTCCTTGCAATGCATTTGACCCTTTGGGATGCACACCTCTGATTTATGAATCTATTTTTCACCACAACAAATAATGTACCACTTTCAATCTAGAGAAATATACTCTGGCAAAATATTCATTATACATTTTGCCCAGTATTTTTGTTTTGTGAAATTCCACTTATTTCAGGAAAGCAACCTTTTATAAATCAAGAAATGACTGTAATTTAACAGCTGCTGCACCATCATACCACCATATGCAGGTAGGACATATCAGCGGAGAGACTCTGGGTGTAGGCACTTTACTAATGGTTATCCCTTTGGTTCCTCCACTGAGGTCCTTAACCCTCTTAGGTGATCAGTCTCACTGATACCAGTAACAAGAGTACCTCCGGCAGTATTACTACTGAGGCACTATTGAATGAATTTCTTAGCAGCTGAAATCTGTAGAAAGCTGTCAGGAAGGCTGAAAATAGGTGATAAGTGAATGTTGATGTCAATTAGTGTGACAGGAAAAGATCAGAAGTATTAACATGGACACTACACAAAGGTCCAATTTTGCAGTGGGCACAATTTCAACCAGAAATGATCATAAGCACAATCTACTTCTGGCAAAATTGATTTTTGTGCAATTAGTGCTTAAAAGTGAGCATTAATTGATCAAATTTCTGGACTACATTTTGTTGCACCATCTACAGTATATTTTCCCCATGCTTTCAGAATGAAATTAGGAATACATTTCTTAAATCTGTAATTGCTGTTGACATTGCCTAAACTCCTGCAATGCTTGTGGAAAAAATATCACAAATGAATCTGGTTGCATTGGAAAGGGATGTCTGTACAGTTTTAATGAATTCGAGGCTCTGCCATCCTTCCTACACATGGCCTAGCCTTTGTAAGCTGTTATGGTTTCCAAGAAATCTATGATCATCACACTGCCTTCTGAATCAAATCAATAAGCTAACCTTGCAAAAGATAGCAAGAGCTATAGGGAGGTTTAGTTGATAGTATCATAAATGTCCATTCCCCATTGTTCAATTATTGATATTATACTCTTCAAAATTGGGTTGAATATTTTAGTGCGATTTAGTAGGGGTCAAGATTACAATGCAAATAAATTAGTATGAAAAGAACTTCTGTTCTATGATACCGTAGTCTAAACAAATCTATTTTTAAATGTCTACTCATCAAACATTGCATCAAGTTCCATGTGAAGTGTCAAGCTTTCTGATGCCAATTGTGCACATTTTTAAAAGATTTTTTTGTGTGCAAAAAAAGACTTCAATATCCCTTTATGAGTTCTTTCAGCTCGAAAACAGAGTCTGGCTATCATTCTAGTTCTTTAAGAAGACTGGCTCAGCAACAGTCAATGGTTTTCAAATCCTAACTGATTATGGCATCATTATTTCTCTGGTCAGTATCATCATCATTTGGTGAATATAGTTAAAATCAATAAGAATGTAGCCCAAAACTGAACAAGATAGCCAAAGGTGATCAAAGGTCACAAGAAATATTTAATTTGATTCCGTCTCCTGTGTAGCCAGATAACTGGTAGCTGAATGAGTTATAGTGGAAGAACGTTCTATCTTTCCTTGATTGTTGCTCAAGTAACCAAGTCTGCAGTGGACATGTAAAAAATTTAAGTGGAATAATTACTCTTGCTTTACAATACTTGATTCCTTTAGCTGTGCTACTAAAACCAGATTTCAAATGACAAGTTCTGGGTTTTTTCTTACTGCTTTGATGGTTAATTCTTCCCAAAGTTTTAAAAATGAAACACTGTAGATGACTTTGGCTCAGTAAAATTCACACAGAATCTGTTTGTGCCACTGAATTAGGACAGGAAGCAAGTCATCTTCCATTTAAAAATCTCCCCAAAAGACTTTGTTTGAAATATCCATATGAGACCAGTGTCTTCCCCTGCCAACCTAGGCTTACAACAGGCTGATAATTAACCTACTATGCAGAACTCCCCCCTGGGGGTTTAATAAATGATAGAGGATCATAATTTCTTCATCTGTGATGAAATACCTTTACATAAGGTGAGAGGGTACAATAATCTTAACGTAATCACTGACACTAGATACACTTCCTTTTCTCTCTTCTCCTCTGTGCTATGAGCTAAAGCCTGCTTATCCTCACAACATCTATTGACAATCCAGTGAGGCACAACTTTTGAGAACTGCCCAAGCCAGCTCTCCCATTGAAACAGAATCTTTGTGGCTGAGAGATTTCACTTCTGAGGTAAAGCCCCACCTACCATAAACAATTGTAGTTCAGCTTTCTCTTTGATCTAATTACCAAAGTTTTGCACACTCCCTACCACCCGTCTTCCTGATCTGATCAGACAGGGCTTCCCTGTCCTATCTGGTATCTATATCAGTTGTTTGATACAATTTTTTAAATGTCACAAAGTCATAATTTTGAATTATGTTCCACATGGCCAAACATCTTCCGTAGCTACAATGGAATTACATCAATAGAGTTTCAAGTAGAAAAACAATTTCATTGGAGCTACACATCACAATGAGGATGCATGTCTGTTTGTTGGGGAAAACAAAAGCTTTAAAAACTTCCCAGTAACTGCTTTCTCTTCAAACGAAGTGAAACACATATTAATACATAATATATGTAAACAAACAAGTCCTTCAGCACTCCTAAAGGCTTTTAACACGATAATTTTTAACTATTAGATTTTCTAAGGTCACTAGAACAGAACTCCAGACATGGAGCCTTTATTTTGTGACATGAGTGTTAACACTATAGATCCATAGACAGTTAAAAACCACAAATCACTGGAGAGGAAAAGACACAGTCAGACAATCATATCACACCTCTTTCTCTCGTTCTATTACTCTGTCCTCAGTTCGTTCATTCACAAATTTTGAGAAATGCTGGGAAACCGCACTTTTAGTCAATTTCTGGACCAAAAGATCATAAACAGCCTTTACTTGATAGCTACCTAGCCCATTAATATAGGTACAGTCTTCCTGCAGGAATTGCTGTAATCTACCAACAGGAGAAATACATGTATAAATCATGCTTCAATTCCTTGGGGAAACACAGTGTCAGCAAAGTATTACCTATCGATTACGTCAATCATATTGATTTAGGTTTCAGTCATTTAACAAACCAGTTCTGTCTGTTTGCAAAATCACAAAGGATTGGTTTTATAATCTGCCTTGCCTTTATTAAACTAGTTCTGTGCCACCCTTCCGCCATTATCGAAACTGGCTTATTTACCTCTTATGGAGGGAGTGAAGATGGGTGATTGATCTGAAAAGCCAGGTTTAACTGCATAGGTACTCCAACCTTTTGGAATAAGTTATGGTGTAATTTATCTTTGAATTATATATGAAACTGTGACAACATGTTGCAGCTGTGCAAATATTAAAAATAGGGCAGTTCCTCAGCGCTTACTACCAATGCACTCTCTACTTCTTACTCCCTACCACTGGCACTCATGCCTTAATTTTGAAATCCAGAAGCTAACCTGCTCACTCCTGAAGGTGTACAGTTGCATTTCATCCATTTCCTTTAACGTGCTCCTTAAAATCTAACTCTGGCCAAACTGTTGGTCAACTGCAGTAATGTCCCCATCTTTGGCTTAATGTTAATTAAGATAAGATATCTTTATTAGTCACATGTACATCAAAACACACAGTGAAGTACATCTTTTGCTTAGTGTGTTCTGGGGGCAGCCTGCAAGCGTCACCACCCTTCCTACAACTTCCTAACCCGTACGTCTTTGGAATTTGGGAGGAAACCAGAGGATCCGGAGGAAACCCACGCAGACTCACGGGGAGAATGTACAAACTCCTTACAGACAGCGGCTGGAATTGAACCCAGGTTGCTGGCGTTGTAATAGTGTTACGCTAACCACTACACTACCATGTTTGCCAGTTATAATGCTTGCTAATTATTTTGTCTGATAACAAATTATGTATAAATGCAGTTTATAATTTACTCCCCAGCATGCACTGCCCCCGGAAGGACTGCGCTGGTGACGAGACGGTCGCCCACCTCTTTGCAGGCTGTGGGTTTGCGAGGAGGGTGTGGCAAAAGATGCAAGGGTCCTTGTCACATTTCATCCCCAGCAGCTGTGTAACAGAGGATTCTCTGATCTACGGGCTGTTCCTGGGGACACACATACAGATGCATATCAACTGCTGCTGGAAGATCATCAACTCGGTGAAAGATGCCCTTTGGTCTGCCCGAAACTTGTTGGTCTCCCAGTACTGCGAGATGTCCGTAGGGGAATGCTGCCGACTGGCACATTCCAGGCTGCAGGAGCACATGCTGAGGGACGCACTGAAGCTGGGTGCAGCCAACGCAAGGGCTCAGTGGGGAAGGACTACGGTTTAAGGTTCTTCTGCCACAGGAGAGGGAGGGGCGGGGTCAGGCGAGGAAGCCCCTTAAATATTGTAAATATGGGATTGGGGTAGCACCCCAGGGAGCCACACGAGTGGCATCGGTGCTGTTTTTTTATATATAAAAAGGTAACACTAATGATTGATCTGTACACGGATGTAAAGGTTTGCACTGTTTATTGTTGTATATAGTTTATTTTTTATAATGAATAAAATTTATTTTGGAATAAAAAAAATGGAGTTTATAATTGTTGCATTTCCATTTTTGGTTTGTGGTTCTGAAGGAAGAAGAGCTCTGGTCACTTCACCAGGCATATTGTCCTTTTTATTTTAGAAGTCCATTTTTAAAAAAAAATCTTTCTCTTTCTAATACCCTACCAGTTTCTCTGTGTGACGCTATGATCTTCAGTAAAAATTAGATCATTTTGCAATACTGAGCAGTTTTTTGCATGGATTCAATTTGTTTATCTTTCTTTCAGCTATGGATACAGTGAACGTGACAATTGAGCTAAATAAACTCAAATTCCCTGAAGGTTGATTTTAATTTTGATTTTTGGATGAGTTCTGAATATTTCTTGTACAATTACATTAGTGTCTATATTTCCAGGAAGTAGATTGTTTCTGCTTTGTCAAATGGTTATAATATCAGATTTTAAATTGAAAATGTTTCTTTTGAATTAACAGCTGACTAAATTTAACTCAACAAAACTGTCTGACTAGATTGATAAACCAACAGCACAGTATGAACCGATTACACACAAGCTTATGGATCCCTTTCAAATGCTTTGTCAGCTAACCTATTACAAATGACTCTATCCATCATTTCCATCTTTTGTTATAATTCATTGCATTTTCTGTCACAGATGCAGCACACAAACTGAGTGACAGGGAAGAGTGGAAATCTTACAGACCCTTTTGAAGGTGGTTGTGGGTGTGGAACTCCTGTGGTCCTGATCTTTCACTGACCCCAGTCCACATTCCAGAGATATTTGGATATTCGAGATGGTTCCATTGTAAACAGTGTACATACTCACTGCAGTGAGCTGTTGGACCTTAGGGTGGGAGATCTATAGAGTGAATACAGGTGCTCCCCAGCTTACAAATGCCCGACTTGTGTTCAGCCTGTACATATGAACAAGCGCTTGGGAGACCGGCGGGACGGATTTGCCGGCTGCTGTGGGACTGCAGCATCTTCTGCCACCTGGGAACTCGGTTCACGGCCGCGTTTCTGACTTTTTAACTGTTTGGGTTACGAACAATTCACAGGAACAGAACCCTGTCACAAACTGTGGACAGCCTGCATACGGAAATTTATCCTTGCCTCACTTTTGTTGCAAGGTGGGAAGGATAAATTGCTGGAATAACTCAGGGAATTCCCCATACATGTTGTCAGTTTGCTTGTTGAATATACTGGGGGTGTGATGAGCTGAAGGACCTGCACCCATGTCCCCAGTATTCACCTTCTTGGGCAAAAGAGATAGACCAAGATTTGACAAGTGCCTGACCCCAGCCTCCTGCCCTTAGGTCACAGAAATTGATTCCCTGAAGTATCAAGAGGGGGTGAGCTTGGACTACAGGCCTGAAGAAGCACAGTGGTGTTCGTACTGTCATTGGTTTATTATTGTCACATGTACCGAGATACAGTGAAAAGCTTTTGTTTGCATGCCATCCAGGCAGATCATGCCCTAAGTAAGTACATCAAGGTAGTAAAAAAGGAAAACAGAATGCAGAATAAAGTGTTACAGTTACAGATGAAGTGCAGTGCAGTTAAACAAATATTGTGCAAGGTCCACAACAAGGTAGACTGGGAGATCAAGAGGTCACTTTTTAGCATATGAGAGGACCATCCAAGAGACTGATAATAGCGAAGTAGAAGCTGTCCTTGAGCCTGCTTGAGATCTCAAGGTTTTGCATCTTCTGCCCGACAGAAGAGAATGACTGAGGTGGGACGTGTCCTTGATTACATTAGGGAGGAGTGAAGAGGTTATTTGATAAAGTGAAGAGATAAGCATGGTCATGACCTTGATTTATTGTGATTTTGAGGACACACCAAAGATAAGAACAAAGACCTCGGCAATCTAAGGTCTTTGAACAAAGACCTTATCGACTCCAGTTACCTGATCTCACCTCTTGATTCCAGGACAAAGATTTGGGCAACCTTACTCTGAATACTTCTATTAAATGAGAATGGGTATAGCAGGATGCTGTTAGAAAGGAACTCACCTCCTGCAAGGAATTAGAGAACATATTAACTGGTGTATCTATATTATAATTTATACATTTTATCTTTGTTTCACATGTAAGTTTCAATGCTTCTTTGTTCTAAAAAGTTATCATCCATCTAAATAGCTACACATGAAATCATCTTATAAATAAATGGGTGACTGGGCAAGTGTGTGGTAGATGCAGTTTAATATGGATAAATATGAGGTTACCCACAATGGCTCCAAAAACAGGATTTCAGATTATCTGAATGGTGATGTATCAGGACAGGGGGTGATGCACCCCAGTCACTGAAAGCAAGTGTTCAGGTGTGGCAAGTTAGGTCAGCTAATGGTATGTTGGCCTTCACTGTAAGAGGATTTGCTGTGGAATTCTTCACTTAAGTAAGCAGTGAAGGCCAAGCTACTAAATATAGTCAAGAAGGAGGCATATATATTTCTTAACACAAGTGTCAGTTTGCAGGTGTGGGGAACCTTAGGAGATTCAATTTGGAGCTTTTGTGCAGTTTTGGTCTCCTTACCTGAGGAAGGATGTTCTTGTCATGGAGCGAATACAACAATGGTTTATTAGATTGATTCCTGGAAAGGCAGGACTGATGTATGAGAGAGATTGTGGCAATTGGGTGAATATTCAGCAGAGTTTGGAAGAATGAGAGGGGATCTTGTTGGAAACCAATTAAAATCCTAACAGGACTAGACAGACTAGATGCAGAGAGGATGTTCTCAATGGCTGGGGAGTCCAGAAACAGGGGCCCAGCCTTAGGATACAGTGTATGGCATTTAGAACTAAGTTCAGGAGAAACATCTTCACCCAGATGATGATGAACTTATAGAATTCTTTATGAAAGAAGGTAATAGAGCCAAAGTTACTAATTATTTACAAAGAAGCCAGATATAACGGCAGGCATGGTAGTGTAGCGGTTAACGTAATGCTTTACAGCGCCAGCGACCTGGGTTCAAATCCGGCCACTGTCTGTAACGAGTTTGTACGTTCTCCCCGTGTCTGCATGGGTTTCCTCCCACATTCCAAAGATGTACAGGTTAGGAAGTTGTGGGCATGCTATGTTGACGCCGGAAACGTGGTGACACTTGCTGGCTTCCCCCAGAACACTACGCAAAAAGATGTATTTCACTGTGTGTTTCGATGTACATGTGACTAATAAAGATATCTTATTCTTAATTCTAAGGGAAGTGGGGACAGTGTGCTGAAGTGGATGATCAGCCATGATCATATTGAATGGTGGAGCAGACCTGCTGGGCTGAGTGGCCGACTTATTCCTGACCCTATTTCTGATGTTTCTATGAACCTCTTTGAGTCCAGGGCAGATAGTGGAGCAGAGCAAAGCTTCATCCTGCATTAACGGAGCAGCCATTTTCTGATCATGGAAGACATGAACAGATCTAGCAAACTGCCTTTGTGGGACGGAATCCCTGGGCCATGCAAAATATCCACCCATAGAGTAACTCTGTCAAACTCATCACATGTTACAGCTGCCAAGCCTTGCCTAAAGTACAGTAATTGTTTCAGAGGATAATTGTTGCCAAGGATACAGCTCCCATTGGGATCATAGATTTTTTTTCTGATGCAGAGTGGGAAGGGGAACAACCAAATGGAATCACTTCATCTTCCTGCAAGCAGATCAGCACAGGGGTCTAAGATGCATGCATACAGTTGTGGCATGCCTGCCTCAAACTTTCTAATGAGCCCATACTAACAAGTAAGAATGGGTTCCACATTCTTCATTCGGTATAGAACTAGGTTCAGCACTGCTTTATTTGTAGCAGGAGAGCAGACCCATCAGATTTTTAATTGACCAACCATGCAATTATTTTCCTGTTTGTACAACACTATTGTCTGCTTCACTGATTTGTTAGAAAGATAATAGCACAAATGCTCAAGCGTAATTGTGGTTTATAATAGATAGTCCTTAATTAAGAGATCCATACAAGAACAAAAGCACGTGGTGCAACATCTTACAACAATTTTTATCATCCATTTACGGCAGCAGAATTTTGGGAACAAGATTTTATTGTTTGTATGCACATAAACCTCTTGAATGTAGTTGGCTCTGAGGAGTACCTTGCAATATTACTGTTTCTTGCATTCAAAACCACAGCTCCTCAAATTTAGAAAAGAACAACTTTACTGGCAGTACAATAAAGAAGGTGAATGGATATGAGAAAGCTGATACATTGACATTCTTATATTTATTATATATTTGTCAATAGTAACGCGTCTGTGATTTTCCTTTTGGAAGGCATAACTATTAAGTTACAATTGGAAAGAAGGACAAGTGTGAAAATGGCCTTTCAGCAGAACAAATTAAATTCACCATGTTCAAGTTAACATATAATCTTCCTTCTAACAGGCTTGAAACAAGATATATTATTTGGAAAATTCTAATCTGATTCCCTAACACCTCAGGACAGGGGACTTCCATGGAGATCAAGTTGTTTTTCTTTATCAGTTAGAGAAGATTTTGTTTAAAGAAGGAAGCAGAGTGAACAATCAAAGCTGAAAGTGTGGGAAATTGTAAAAAAAAGAGGAAAGCAAATGAGGTGACTACAAAGATACAATTAAATTTATCAGACTTAGAGTTGATAATGTTCCCATCAACCTCTTCCTGTCCAGGTGATAGGGACCATGAGTATGCAAGGCAGTGCTGAAGAAATCTTGGCAACTTTCTCCAGTACCTCCTGTAGGTAGTGCATACATAAAACAGTTGTTATCCACTTCTGGTGGCGAGACATAGTGGGGAGAGGGCATTGTAGCTGGTCGGTGGGATGTTGATCAGATGAACCACCTCGACCTGGACAGAGTGGAGTTTCTTGAGTGTGGTTGCAGCTATATAATTAGTATGAAAAAAAATTGTCTGGAATGGCATTTTTAATGCTTAGGAACAAGAATTAGTGAACTTCAGAGAAGTGCTGGCCGTACTGACATAGATAAAACATGAAATGGCAACGGGGGGTTATGTACAGAAATCCCAAATCATTCAGACATGCAAATACTTTTGTGATATATAATAGTGTACTGCCCTTCCATATGACCTAGGATTGCATTAATGGGAAATATTGTCAGGTTCATTATGAAGAATTAAAATGGTTGGCAAAGTTCCAAGACAGTAACTCAAAATGAACTGTGTAGCTGATAAAGCAGTATTGTTCTTATGCTGCCTTTCTCATTAGCCACTCCATCTGAAAACTAAGTTACATATATCTTATCAAATATATAAAATGATTACTGCAGTTACTTATCTAACTCTTGATATTCCACAAGCAAATTGTCATTGATATCACAGGTACTTTTAAATAATAACTATTGCTCATGGATTTCTCTCACACCTTTAACAGCATTGTATTATTCTATTAGCAAAACATACTTTGATGCAAAGTGATTTTTGTTGCTGTAATTATTGGTATATATATTGGTTTGTGACGCTCTTTAATATAGATACATAGTTCCACATTATTACACGTACAGCTTTGTTGTTTGTAGCTCTATTAAATTCATAAATGAAATGTGATGTTAATGGCAAAGCCAGCATTCATGGCAATCCTTAATAACTGCCCTTGAGAAACTGATGGTGACGGATATGCCAGGCTATAAGGTTGCAAATTGTAATGGATTACAATTCTATTGCTAATGGCCCATAACATATCATGAATGCCCAGTTTAGAGCTGTTGGATCTATTATGAATTTATCCTGGTATTGCCATATGACATGTTGTAAATTATCTTTAGTGTGAAGGTGAGATTTAGAAGTCCAAAAGGACAAACATAGTGGTCATTCCTACCAATACTGTTATGCGTGGGTGCATCAGAGGATATCCTGAAATAGGCCTTTCACTGGGTTTTCCCAGTTCCAGTGCAGGTCCAAGTTAACAGTTAAATCCTTCAGGTCACAGCAGCCTTGGATGGTGTTGGTGCTGATGATTCATGCATACTAAGGTACATTGAAGAATCCAACCCAGGGCCAATGCTTGGCCTTTGCTTGTATTAGAAGCTCTTTAAAGTTCTATTCACTATGGAAGTACTGATCCATCAGCTAAAGGAGAGCACTGGGTAACAATCAGCAGAACATTTAACCTGAAAGTGATTGAGAGCTCAAGTTTGATCCTGGCTTCCAGTATTCTCTGTGTGGAGTTTGCACACTCTCCCTGTGACCACTTGGGTTTCTCCCGAGAATTTTGTCTTCTTTCCACTTCCCAGAAGAGTACTGTTTTGCAGGTTAATTGACTACTGATGTAAGGGCTTAGCAGGAGAATCAGGGTGGAGTTGATGGGCATGTGAGAGGGAATAGGTTACAGGGAAGTCAGCAGGGAGCGGGATTGATGCATATGCTCTGAGAACTGGCATAGATTTATGGGCCAAATAAACTCATTCTATTTAGTTTGGAAATCTGAAAAGAATAAGAAATGTCATGGGGCTCAGAGTCAATGTTGATGATTCTGAGCACCCAGTATACAGTAATAGAATGGCTATGTCACTGGTCTTCTAATCCAGAAGTCTAGAATAATGGTCCAGAGACATAATATTAAATTTTCACACAGTTAACTATATCTCAGAGTAAAAATCAAATATTGACAAGTTGGCCATAAATTTGCTGCATTGTATTAGTTCCCCGAGACATTTGGAGAAGGAAATGTGCCATCTTAGTCTGGCCTATATTTGATTCCAGATCCTCAGCAATGAGGCTGACTTTTCATTGCCGTTTGAAATGCCACTAAATTCCAGGGAAATTGAGGATAGACAGCAAGATGAACAATAACTGTTGATCTTGCAGGCAATTCCCTTATTCTGAAATAAACAAAAAGATCCCTTTCAACTGTATATTACTGTGCCTTTACCTCTGGTGGATCTGTCCTGCAAATGGGAGAGGATGGACTCAAGAATCTTGAGAAAGTCTGGGATGTTGAATGATAAATTTATTTCAAGATTATGACAACATTTAGTCTGTGGAATACCTTTCTCACTTTAGACAGAACTTTGGAGACCTTCAGGAAGAAGAGGGGCAGAATTAATATGGTACTCCACTCTGTCCAACTCTGGTAACTAAGTTTGTGCCAGGTTCTGCAAACAAGTTCATTCTTATTGTAAATTGTTGTGGTAGTTTGCTACCCTCTATAGCTTGCATGTAACTCATGGAGAGACAATGTTGGCCTTGCAAGCAACATCTATGTCTCTCGACTAAAAATAAGGAAAACAATTATTCCTCCTTTCACCAAATTTCCATCTTCCCTTTCCTTTGTTGCTGGTCACCTCATCATCGTCCAGCCCAGGATGGCTCTGGGTCTTCCTGGAAACCATCTGCAAACTTCTCCACTTCAAATACACAGGTATCAAACAGTCATACTGCAGCCAGTGGCTGGAGAATAGGCATTGAGGGTTGGTTGGACAATAACTACTTGACGATTATATGTCTTTTTCCATGACTGAATGCATAAATATGGTTTAAGTGTTGATTTTGTTTTGCCTTATTTTCATCAATTAAGGTCAAGCAGACACTGAGTTGATCAATAACAAAGGGAAGTGAAGATGGAACTGACAAAAAGGAGGAATAGTTTATATTGTCTTTGTAATCTATTGTCACTGGCAGGGCATGTGATCAATCATATTCTCTGATTCCATGGAAACATGCCTTTGGTCGAATGAGTCAATACAGTTCGCAGGGTGCCCATTTTTACACTAATCCTACTCTAACTCATCTTATTTTCCTCACATTCCAATCAAAACCCCCCTTGCTCCCCCAAATTTTCACAGTTATCTACATATTAGGGGCAATTTAAAATGGCCAAATAACCTGCCAACCCACACATATTTGGGATGTGGGATAAAACTGGAGTACCTGGAAGAAATCCATGTGGTCACAGGGACAACGTGTAAACTCTTCAAAGAGAGCAGCCAGGATCAGGATTGAACCCAGATCACTGTCTCCGTGAGGCAGTGGCTTTATTAGCTGTATCACTGTGCCCCAAGTTTGGTGGTAGGCAGCTGCCTGCTTGAGCCAATGCAGTCCTGTGCTTAAGGTGCTTCTCACCCATGTCAGGTGAGTTCCAGTATTGCAACCTAGTACAGATATATTTCCATCTGGATGAAGTTTGCTAGGGAGGCAAACTTGGAGGTGTTGGTGTACATCTGGGCCTGTCATTCTTGTCCTTATCGTTTGAAGACTTGCTCGGTGCTTTCAACAAAACCTTTATGGATTTCAGCCTTGGATCTTGTAGATGAATCAAACTGAACTAGTGAAACCAAGGAGGAGTGGTAACTCTCTGTCTTTTTGCAGGTGTCACTTGAATGGTCCATTTGAATGTCATCCTGTCATTTGAATGGTCCATTGATACTTATTATGCCGAACTGAATGCTGTCCACTTCATGCTGTTTGCAGGCACGTGCTGTTTCTTTGAGGAGCAGTGGCTCAGCTCAACATTCTCTTCACTAAAAGTGGAATGACGTAAACCTCCCCCAGAATTGGCTTCCTGATATCACTTCCCTCTCTCCTTCACCACCACCACCTCCTGCTCCATCACTGTTGGCAAGGGCTGAACACTCAATATTGCCAGGTCGAGGATGCAGAGAGTAGCAAAGAATTATTGGATCTTCCCTGGAGCACACTTCAGAGCAGTCCAGGTGCCAGGACCATTGTTCTGAGCACAGCAATGACTGTTTGATTACATTGATGTCTCACTTTAGGAGAACTCTCCTCTTGTGACACGATTCTGTCATAGAGTCAGGATCCAGTGGATATAGGATTGGTCTTGTTTCCACTCGTCTGCTGTAGTGACTTTCCTGGATCATTCCTGGCGATTAGGACCATCAAGATTGTTTGCAGATGAATTTAAACAAGCTGCATGTTGAGAGAGTGAAACTGTTTGCTGCTGTGTTGCAGTTCCAGATTTCCATGTAGTATGCATCGGGCAATGACACCCTGTGCCACTGGGAAGCCTGTAGACCTGCCAAATCACTGCTCACACTCTGCCTACTGGTCTCTGGCAAGGACAAAGGAAACAAATTTGCTTCTCCTGGACTGAAAGCCTCCCTCAGCTCACAGAAGCACCTGTGCTCTGGGATGTGTTGCTGATGTGCCCAACACCATGTCTTGGAGACAAGGAAATTCAAGGTCACAGTCAGCTCAACAGCCAATGACATTGCAATCAATATACAGCTCTGCAACTGCATATGGAAGATCCTGATCCTCATCCCCTTACTCAAGTGGAGTCTCTCGAATGTTGCTCCATGCTAGTCACACGTGAATACATGCTTTGAATGATGCTTCCTTCTTCGGGCCCTTTTCCTAATCCTCCATTTCTGACAAGTTTCCCTGCTCTACAGATCCATTCTCCCTACTCCCTGTTTGTTGAAATGCAAAAGGTGCGATTTTCAATCTGTTCAAGACTGACAGGAAAATTAATGATATAATTCCAACATTATCTGTGGCTAGACTTGAAAACATTGGTAGATTTTAGCAAATAATAAATGTCACGCATGTAGACAGGGTGATAAAAAAGGCATATGGCATGCTTGCTTTCATTGGTATAAGAGTCAGGAAGTCATGTAGGAGCTATATAAAACTTTGGTTAGGCAACACTTGGTGTGTTGTGTGCAATTCTGGTCACCCCATTACAAGAAGTATGTGGAGGCTTTGGAAAGGATGCAGAAGAGGTTTACCAGGATGTTGCCTTGATTAGAGGGTATAAGGAGAGGTTGGACAAACTTAGGCATTTTTTTCTGGAGCGTTGGAGGCTGAGGGGAGTCCTGATAGGAGTTTATAAAATTATGAGAGGCATAAATAGGGTAGACAGCCAGTATCTTTTTCCCAGGGTTGAAATGTGAAATACTGGAGCACATGCATTTAAGGTGAGAGGGGGAAAATTTAAAGGAGATGTGTGGGGCAAGTTTTTTTACACTGAGAGTGGTAGCTGCCTGGAATGGGCTGCCAGTGGTAGTGGTGGAAGTAGATATAAGAGTAGCATTTAAGAGGCTTTTAGATAGACACATGAATATGCAGGGAATGGAAGGATATGGATCATGTGCAGGCAGAAGAGATTTAGTTTAATTTGACGTCGTGTTCGGCACAGACATCATTTGGCTGAAGGGCCTGTTCCTGTGCTGTACTATTCTATGTTCTATGTCATACTTCTCTTTATTGACTCTCTTTCCATTCAATCATCAACAAGCCTATAAATCACCAAGGACCTCCTTAATCGTGTAAGTGGAGTGTATAGTGAGGTTCTTCCTGCTGCTAAATTCTGGGTTCCCAGTTCATGATTAAAAAATCATGTTTGCGGGTCTGCCCCAGTTTGGCACTGCTGGTGCAGATCTGCGTTACTTGGGGGTTGATATCACTGGTTGTTTGCTCAGCATAATTCTGGGGCCAAGAGCTTGATTTAACACACTCCAACAGGGATCCAAATATGTCTAAGGCCTCAACAGGGATTCAAATATGTCTCAACCAGATCATCCTTTTCCATGCCTAGCTCTTGGGCATTCCTTCTTTCATTTCGTCTTAGTAACTGTAAAAGTCTAACAACCTTCAATGGAATATCATCCCACAATCTTGATTCCAACAACAGTACGTTTATTGCTAAAGAGTATGACTAAAGTCTCAAATATAAACAAAATGAATGAAACTGCTATCAATTTTGCAATCACAAATCGATAGTTATAAGCTATTTTTACAAATAGTGCTGAAGCTGTTGCCTCATTAAGTCAAGACTTTATCTGCCCAAAGCTACTGATCTTGATCACACATATTATACTGGCAATCTGAGCGCATGAAAAAAGATCAGTGAATCATATCTACATTAATTTCAATAGGTTTTCCTTGACTCTTCCTATTAAAATGTGCTTCTCACCTATGAGATAACAAATGTCACATTATTAGAGGATAATACAACCAGAACAGCTTCTGCTCAATATTGCAGCAGCTGTTCTGTTCCCCATCCATGCAGAAAGGCAACACTAAACTCTGAATTCCAACTGTGCTGCATCAAAGCAATTTAATTCAAATGTGTGAATGTTACTAAAAATATATGCATTTGAAAGGTGATCCTGTGAGTATGACTCCTAGTGGAGGTATAAGTTCCAGGAATTTGCCCAGTCACATTATTTACTGATTGTAGTGTATCTTGCATTTATTTTTTTTGTTTGCTTTAGTCAATCATTTTTATCTGTAAACACACTCCAGGAAACCTCAGATTGTGATATTTATATGTTCAATATTGACGAGGTGTGGGGGCAGTGGTTATCCTCCATTCTCCAGTCAGCAATGAACTGTGATCAAGGTGAATTGTTGGAGTGAAGCCACACTAGGTCAGCATGGCAAACACACAGGGCACTCTCTCATGAATGCACTCTGGATCTTTGCTTGTGGCAAAGATGCACTGTATCATCACTCTAACCTGCTCTGATGTAATATTGCTTATGGCTTTTTCTAATAAAGATGCATTGTCTCCTTACCATAACACATTCTGAAGTATTGCTTAAAGAACTTCAGGAGAGAAGTACAGTTCCTTACTATTACACAGACTGATAGAGTAAACCTCATGGTTATTTTGCCAATAAAAACATACTGTTCCTTCACTACAACAGACATTGCTTGTGGCTTTTCTGGCAGAGGTTGCAAGGGGGTGGAATGCAGAGGTAGTCTGTTCCTTGAGGATATGGGTTTTAGATTGGTGAGGTGTTAAATCAGCTTAAGCAAGTGGTGAGACAAAAAACTCAGTGTGAACCCATCAACTTACAGATTTAACAAGAATGGAATTGGCCCTTGATCAAGAAATCCTCCTGGGAGAGGTTCATTGGAAATTTAATAATGTAAAATTAAGAGTGATTGTAACAGTGGTTTTTGAAGTTTCTCAAACACTGAAGCTCGCCAATGAAAATCAAGTGAGAACAGAATGGCATTTGGGGGGGGGGGGGGGTTGAAGATCTCCATGGTTTCACAGCCATTCTCATGAGTGACCCTGAACCTTTTCCCATGGAATAAAAATAGCAAATGCTGGAAATACTCAGCAGCTCAGGCAGCATCTATGGAAAGAGATCCAGGATCCTTCATCAAGTCCTGGACCTGAAAGTTAACTGTTTCTCCTTCCACAGATGCTGATTGGTTCCAGTGTTTTCTGTCTTTATTTCAGATCCCCAGTATCTATGGTTAGTTTTTTTTTATTTTCTTCTCTCGTGAGTTACATAGGTTCCTTCCTTAATAACTTTGGCAAATGTCTTGATGATTAGAAACTAACCTTGTTGTTCAGCATCTGCTCTTTTGCTTACTGCAGATAGCAGGTCTCCACCTGGACTTTAGGTAAAAGCGGGAGACTCAAAGACCTTTAACTGAGTGAGTTGACCGAGCGCAGGAGCCTTGCGATCAGCTGTAGCCTGCCGTTGACCCAACTGCAGCTGTATGGTTGAGAGAGGCTCAGTTTATCACATCATGTAGTGAGAGATCTCAGCAGCCTCCTTATATTAGACATGGTTAAGCTGAATATGCAGGATCTGGCATAAAAGTTTGGATGAAAGTGATGGTACAGGTGGAGTTGTGAGGAAGGGCAAAGATTGAGAGCTGTGCAAACTTACAAGTTAAGTTGGTATGAGGAGATATGCACTGGAAATGAGCTGTGAAGGCAGATTGAAGGTGTTGAACTGTTGACTCATCAGATGCTCATCTTTATTGATCCGATTAACCACGTATGAGATTGAATCCAGGAGCAGGGACCACACTGCTGTCCTAATGCAGGGTTTCGAGCTGAAACATCGACGAATCCTCCCCCATCCCTGCCCCGTGCATAGATGCTGCTCGACCCGCTGAGTTCCTCCAGTAGATTGCTTGTTGATCTGCCCAGATTCCAGCATTGTGTCGCTGCACTGCTAATGCTGGCTCTTGCAGCTGCCTCCTGCTTCTCATTCCTGTTGTTGGCAGCAGTCTTCTTCCATATTTGGAGAAGATTGTGTCTCTGTGTACTGGTACTTGCAAAGTTTGGACATTCAGTAAGGTGTTAATGAATCAGAAGTGCCTCACCAAGTCCACTGTCATTTTACTCTTCCCATTGACAGAGCAGGCAACTCTATAAGTCCCTGCAACCCAAAGTCACTTTAAATACAAGGAGCAAAGTTAACCACCATCATCCTTCCCACTGTTCCTAATTGGTTGTGAAATGCAAGATAAATAAGTTATTGAAGCAGCTGAGGTAAATCTGCTCCATCAGACGTTCTCTGCTGCTCTCTCCACAATTACTGCCTGAGCAAATGGAGCCATTCTCTGTTTTTATTTCACATTTCCAGGATCTGCTCTATTTTGCTTTTGACCTCCAGGTTCATCATTTGTTCCATTGTCCCATTATTACCAACATTGTCCAAGCACAACTATATCATTTATCATTTAATTTCTTCTCCCAATCATCCATCACAAATCTCCCTTTTGTTCTTTGTCCCCTTCCTTTGCCTTGTAAAACTTGTCTTATTTTTAACTTCTTCCAGTCCCAATGAAAGGTTGTCAACCTGAAATGCTAACCCCGTTTCTCTATCCACAGATGCTGCATATTCCACTGAGTATTTCTAACAATTTTTTGCTGTTATTTAGTGCCAAGATAAATTTCTCAGAGTGGAAATATGTGCTGAGTGATATTCCCCCAGTGCTGCTTTTATTTACTTTGAACGTGAACATTCTGGGTTCATGAATGTAAATAATCCCAATATTTTTCCTCCATGACATTTAATTACAAAATATTACACGGAGTTAAGGAGAAGCAGTACCTTTGTGTACAGATGCAACTTAAACATAGCAGAACAATGAGGTTATTATGGAAAGTGGTTCCATCTCCACTAGAAGTACATAATAATTTGATACAAGCACATACAATCAAAGTTGGATAAGATGTTTATTAATTAACTTTGCTGTCTGCCATATTCTGTACACCATGTTTGCCCTTGCAACAACTGTTAACAGATCTCGGAGCAAATTTAGTTGATGCAAAACATGTATCCTGAGTAGATAATAAGTCACTATAAAAATACAAAAGAAAAACTCTGTAGATGCAAGAGATCTGAAATAACTGCAGAAAATGCTGGAAATACTCAGCAAGTCAAGCAGCCACTGTGGTGAGAATGCTTTCATAAGGCACTCCTGATGAAATGTCATTGACCTGAAATATTAACTCTGTTTCCTTCTTCACACCTGCTGCCTGACCCAATAAGTATTGAAATACAACACGTTTTTTTTTCTTTTATTTCTTATCTGTCATCTATTTTTCCTTCCTTTTTTGATTATATCATAATCTAATCAGGAGACTATGTATTTTCTATATATTACAAAACACCATTGAGATAGACATTTACTTCTATGTTCAAAATTGAGACACAGTAGATTTTCTTTTATTTACTAATCATATTGAACAAAGGCCAACAGTCAATTATCATTCATTTCTACAGTAGTTAAATGCAGATGCCTGTTATGATCAGGCAACAATGTAACACACACAAAATGCTGGAGGAACTCAGCAGGTCAAGCAGCATCTTTGGAGAGAAATAAACAGTCGACGTTTCGGGTTGAGACCCTTCATCAGGACCGGAAAGGGAGAAGGCAGAAGCCAGAATAAGAAGGTTGGGGGAGGGGGAGGAGCACAGGCAGGCAGGTGATAGGTGAGTTCAGGTGAGAGGGGGAAGGTAGGAGGGTGGGGGTCAGGAAGGGGAGATGTAAGAAGCTGAGAGGTGATAGGTAGAAGAGGCAAAGGGCTGAAGAAGGAGGAATTCAGTAGGAGAGGGCAGTGGACCATGGAATAAAGGGAAGGAAGTGAGGAATAGATAGGCAGGTCATGAGTGCAGGGGAAGGGAATAGAGAAAGGGGGGACGGGCCACAGGAATGAGGGAAGACAAAGGAAGAAAAGGGGGGAGAAGAGGGGAGATGTTATCGGAAGTTAGAGAAAACGACGTTGGAGACTACCAAGGTGAAATGTGAGGTGTTGTTCCTCCAACCTACATCTGGCCTCAACGTGGCAGTAGAGGAGGCTATGGATAGACATGTTGGTATGGGAATGGGATGTGGAATTGAAATGGGTGGCCACCGGGAGATCCTTCATTTTCAGTTGGAGGTTGCAGTGGATCCTTGCTTTTGCAAGCAGCTTGGAGGAACAACACCTCATATTCCACCTTGGTAGTCTCCAATCTGACGGCTTCAACATCGATTTCACTAACTTCCGATAACCCCTCCCCTCTTCTCCCCCCCTTTTTTTTTCTCTTTGTCTTCCCTCATTCCTGTGGCCCCCTCCCCCTTTCCCCCAACCTGCCTATCTCTTCCCCACCTCCTTCCCTTTTATTCCTTGGTCCACTTCCCTCTCCTACCAGATTCTTTCTTCTTCAGCCCTTTGCCTCTTCTATCCATCACCTCTCAGCTTCTTACTTCTCCCCTTCCCAACCCCCACCCTCCTACCTTCCCCCCTCACCTGAACTCACCTATCACCTGCCTGCGTGTGCTCCTCCCCCTCCCCCGACCTTTTTATTCCGGCTCCTGCCCTCTTCCTTTCCAGCCCTGATGAAGGGTCTTGACCCAAAACGTCGACTGTTTATTTCCCTCCATAGATGCTGCCTGACCTGCTGAGTTCCTCTAGCACTTTGTGTGTGTTCTCCAGATTCCAGCCTCTGCAGAATCTCTTGCGTCATTGGCAACAATGTACTTATTTTACAAGGTTTAATGTACGAACTGATGTTGACCCATACGGGTGTTATTTGTTATTAGAATATGAATGAATCAAACCAAGACTGAAGATTTGTGAGTCAAAACCTCACACCAAACTCTGCACCTTTGCCTGTCTCACCTGTGCATCCCACCCTTGTTAGTAATCAGCCAACAGAGTCTGTTACTGCTTAACACATAATTTAAAAGCAAGTGTGTTAGACATCTACAGTGAGGCTTCCTCCCTGACTGTGGTTGGTTCTTGCATTCTCTGCAATAACAATTAGTCACAATTGATCTGTTTTTGATCAGATGTCAGATATAATTGTCAGTCACTGGCTGTTAGTACTTTTAAATACTCTATTTTCATTTACATTTAGGCTTTATTGTCCTTTTTTATGTCATTTGAACAAATGCACAGCAAGGAATGTGAAAAGATGCTTTAGTATGAGTTTCTAAACCATTAATCCTGGTTATTACTTGGGAAGTATCTCATTTATTGATTTGGGAGGTTCAAAATGAGACTTGTGAGAAAATAAAATGTGCTAATGAAAAGGAGCATGGCTTTCGGTTCCCAAAATTGAAACATTACGATTGATCAAGGGTGCTATACAACCATATCAGTTTGCCTGCGATAAGATATTTTCCCTCCATAATGGGTATTTTAGTATAAGCAGTTTTCTTTTCTATGGCATATTTCACCCAAGTAGCCCTCTGGGTTATGGTAGTGCAGCAGTGTTTGGATTAGTAGTTGTAATCTCATCATGGAAGGTAGAATTTAAAATAACAAAGAAAAGGTAAGCCTAACATCAGTAAAAGGGTCTTGACTCCATTGATTTTTTGTAAAAAAAACAGATAATTTTTACCCATTCCTCAATGGGAAGGAAACATGCTATCCTTATCTTATACATACTACTTCAGTCGACCACACAGAGCTGGACAGTTGGATTGAACTGTATAGTGCCAGTGGAGAAGGAATTTCTGCTCACCTCAGTTATTACAGCCAACCCTTCAGTGACTTCTGGACACACCTACTGGGAGAAACGTCACCCTGCATTTTACCTTGTCTATCAAACCCATAAGAATCTTTTAAATTTCAGAGAGATCACCTTCATTCTGCAAAACTCCAGAGATTATAGGGCAAATCTGCTTAATCTCCTTTCATAGAACAAAACCCCATTCCAGGAATCAATCTGATAAACCTTCAATGCACTTCCCCTGTCACCAGTCTATCCTTCTGAGGGCAGGGAGACCAGACCTGTTTCCAATGTTGCATGTGCACTCTCACTAAGACCCTATATAATATTAGTTTGATGTCTTTACTCTTGTTCCCATCTTTTTTTAAATAAAGGCTATCATACCATTTGTTTTCCTAATTGCTTGCAGTAAATGGATGTTAATTTTCAGTGGTTTTTGTACTAGCACATTCAAGTCCCTCTGATCACTAATACTTTTCAATCTCCCACCATTTAAAAAACAACTCAGTTTTTCTATTTTTTTCATATCAAAGTGTGTGACCTCACATTTTTCCACAATATATTCCATCTGCCATGTTTTAGCCAATTCACATAGCTGGTTTTATTGTTCTCAAGCATCTCCGCATCCTCCTCACAATCCACTCTGATAACCATCTGAGTATCATCAGTAAACTTGGATTTATTACACTTGGTCCTCAACCAATTCATTGACATAGATTGTGATCAGCAAGAGCTCCAGCACCAATCCCTGCTGCACCTCACTAGTTAGAGCCTTTCAACCCAAAAATGACTAGTTTATTCAAACTCCCTGTGTTCTGTTAGATGATTGATCGTCAACACGTTCCCGCATATTACCATCCAATACCAATGTGTTGAGGATGGGTCAACTAACAGAGAGTACACCCTCAGTGTGGCACCTTGTCAAAGGCCTTCTGAAAGTTCATATACACCACTAGTTTCTCCTTATCCTGCTTATTACAATCTCTACAGATTTGTCAAACATGATTTCTCTTTTATAAATCGGTTAACTGTATCCAATCCTATTGTTATTTTTTAGATGTCCTTAGCCCACTCCCTTCATGATAGATCTTCGCAATTTCCCTCCTCATGACGTCAGGTTAGCTGGTCTGTTTTTCTATAGCTAATTTTCAGCATTCTCTTTTGTTTCAGATTTGTAGCAACAGTTGTGTTGTACATCTCACAGTTCCAACATGCCTGCTTATTTCTTTTATTTTTCTAACTGCTGGTGCCCAAAGCAATTACGAACCTGGATATCTTAAGGTTCCACCTTATCACAGATATTCCTTTTGTTCTTCCCCTTCTCTCTGCAACTTAAAACATGTTTGGTTTCTCAATTTTCTAGTTCTGTCATTGACCTGAAACATTACTCTGTTTCTCTCTTCACAGATGTTGTCTGATTCACTGAGTGTTTCTGGCATATTTTGTTTTTACTTCAGATTTTCAGTAATGCCATTTTTTTGCTTACATTGATGATCTGTCGTTCCCTATTAGATATAGATTAACCAAGTGAGTGGGCAAGACATGATAGGTGGAATATGACAAGGAAAACATGGAAATAATTATTTGCCTCGATTCTTGTTGGCACTTTCTCACTATTTTTTTGTGTAAAGCTGTTTCTTCTAATTTCCTTATTTAATTTCTTGGTTAATCCAATTTTCTTCAAATAACTATATCAGCATGTGTAGATTTTTTTCCTAAAGTTGACGAGGTCTTACTGGTTGTTTAATTAGCCTAATAAGCATTTGTTCTTGTTGAGGACATTGCTCACTTGTTGAGTTAAAGCCTTGCAGAACTTTGAGATTAAGTGCTTCTTTCAAATGAAAGCTTAACTGCTAAAATTATTTCTATTAACGTTTGAAACAATTTCTAGACATACAAAAGCCATGACAAAATGTGGGCATTTGACTTTGCAGGAGATGGGGGGATTAATTGTGATATCTGATTTGTTACAATTAGATCATGTGACAGTTAACCTCTGATGCTAAGTGCTAATAATAAGATCCACTCCGAGAAATGGTATCACATTACACAATCCAAAATAATCTAACTCCAATCTATTAGTCCTCTGCTCATGTCTAAGACCTAATTGGTCATAATATCTTCTTTTTATCAAATTCTGAAATAATACTGGGAGAAATGAATAGATTAAACACAAATTTTTCTTTCACTCATTTGAAAAACACCAGTCTTTTATTTCCCTCAAATGGATAAGTACTAATCTGTAGCGACTCACCGTCCAAGCAAGCGAACCGGCTCGGCGGTCGGGTCGCGCGTCGTCAGAGCGGCGAGGCCCAAGATGGCACTGGGCCTTCGTCTTCCCTGAGCGACGGGAAGACCCACGAATGGGAAAAGTTTGATGACATAGCGCATACGTCATTTCCATTTTCGGTGGGCGGGAACCGTTCCTCATAAAAGGCCCACGCAAGGCGGGAAAATAAATCAGTTTTGTTCTGCAACTCATTGACTAGTGTCTTACTTTCTCAGCGCGGTAGCAGCCGCTACATTGGTGACCACAGTGGTCCAAACAGATTTTAGACCCACACAATGGATGACAACGCAGCAGCCAATGCAGTGACACTCAAGCTGCCCACCTTTTGGACGCTTCTGGCCCCGCGTCTGGTTCGACCAGGCCAAAGCACAATTCCAACTTCGGCATATCACCTCCGACTCCACACGTGGTCAGCTCCCTGGACCAGGAGACAGCTGCCCAGGTCAGAGACTTCACCCAGTCTCCTCCGGAGGAAGGCAAGTACCCGGCTTTCAAAGACCTTCTTATTCAGACCTTCGGCCTCTCCCGTCATGAGTGCGCCGCCCGCCTGCTTCATCTCAATGGCCTGGGAGACAGATCCCCATCGGCCCTGATGAACAAGATGCTGGCCTTGGCTGAGGGACACAAGCCCTGCCTGATGTTCGAACAGGCCTTCCTCAAACAACTACCCGATGACATTCACCTGCTGTTGGCCGACGTCGATTTCAGCAACCCACGTGAAGTAGCCGCCCGGGAGGATGTCCTGTGGAAGGCCAAATGCGAGAGCGGGTCATCCGTCGGCCAAATCGCCAGACCGCGGGCCCAACGCCTACCTAAACCAGTCCCAGCAACCAAGCAACCACACCCCAGAAACACAGACGACGACACTGGCGACCAGCTTTGTTTCTACCATCAGAGGTGGGGTGCGGAGGCCCTTCGATGCCGCCCACCCTGCAAGTTTCAGGGAAACGCCAGGGCCAGCCGCCGCTGATGGCTACTGCGGCTGGCCACCAACACAGCCTCCTATTCGTTTGGGACAAGCAGTCCAGGCGTCGTTTCCTCGTCGATACTGGAGCAGAGGTCAGTGTTTTGCCCCCGACTGGCCGCGGCACTCGTAGCAGGCAACAGTGGTCCCGCACTCAAAGCCGCAAACAGCACAACGATACGAACTTTTGGTACCCGTACAGTTCAATTACAATTCGGCGACAGCTGTTTTACCTGGAACTTTACCCTTGCTGCCGTCGCCCAGCCACTCCTGGGAGCCAATTTCCTTCGGCCCACAGCCTGTTACTTGACCTGCGCGGGAAGCGGCTAGTGCACTCCAGAACTTTCCAAACCTACTCCCTGGGAGAAGCCAGCCTACCAGCCCTGTGCCTGGACTCCGTTTTCCTGTCTGGCAACGAGTTCACCAAGCTCCTAGTTGAGTTCCCATCGGTTTTGACACCTCAGTTTACAAATTCGATACCCAAATACGGGGTGCGGCATCACATCATTACCACAGGGCCACCCCTTCACGTCCAAGCACGACGACTACCTCCAGACAAGCTCCACCTGGCAAAGGAAGAGTTCTGCTGCATGGAGGAGCTGGGGATCGTTCACAGGTCAGACAGCCCCTGGGCCTCCCCCCTGCACATGGTCCCCAAAGCCACCGGAGGGTGGAGGCCCTGCAGCGACTACCTCAGGCTGAATGACGCCACCACCCCAGACCACTACCCAGTCCCTCACATCCAGGGCTTCGCGGCGAACCTACACGGGGCCCACATCTTCTCCAAGATGGACCTCGTCCGGGGATACCACCAAATCCCGGTCCACCCTGACGACGTCCCCAAAACTGCGGTCATCACTCCATTCGGCCTCTTCAAATTCCTTCGAATGTCGTTCGGCCTTAAGAACGCCGTGCAGACCTTCCAGCGGCTGATGGACGCGGTAGGCCGCGACCTGGACTTCGTGTTCATTTATTTAGATGACATACTAATCGCCAGCCGTGACCGCCAAGAACACCGTTCCCACCTCCACCAGCTGTACTCCCGTCTCAGTGATTTTAGCCTCACTATCAACCCAGCCAAGTGCCAATTGGAACTCGACTCTATCGATTTCCTCAGCCATAGAATCACCAGTGAAGGAGCAACACCCCTACCTGCCAAGGTAGATGCTATCCGCCATTTTGCCCGTCCCAGCACGGTCAAAGGCCTGCAAGAATTCCTGGGGATGGTCAACTTTTACCATCGGTTCATCCCTGCAGCAGCCCGTAGCATGCGCCCTTTGTTCTCCCTGATGTCTGGCAAGGGCAAGGACATCGCCTGGAACAACGAGGCTGTGGCTGCCTTTGTTAAGGCCAAGGACGCCCTGGCAGATGCCGCGATGCTGGTACACCCTAGGACAAACGTCCCAACCGCCCTCACGGTGGACGCATCCAACGCCACAGCTGGTGGGGTACTGGAACAACTAATCGAAGGCCGCTGGCAACCCTTGGCATT
Organism: Pristis pectinata; assembly: GCF_009764475.1. Taxonomy (NCBI): domain Eukaryota; kingdom Metazoa; phylum Chordata; class Chondrichthyes; order Rhinopristiformes; family Pristidae; genus Pristis; species Pristis pectinata. The sequence goes on from NC_067410.1 coordinate 67,127,722, forward strand.
TTTCAGCAGGCACCTTAGACCACCTGAACTGAAATACAGCGCTTTTGATCTGGAACTTCTAGCGCTGTACCTGGCGGTCTGGCATTTCCGGTACTTTTTAGAAGGCAGGCCTTTCACCGCTTTCGCTGACCATAAGCCTTTGTCTTTCGCCTTCTCCAAGGTCTCTGATCCCTGGTCAGCTCGTCAGCAGCGACATTTGTCCTACATTTCCGAATTCACAACGGATATCCAACATGTCTCCAGAAAGGACAATGTTGTTGCTGACGTGCTTTCCAGACCAACCATCACACAGCCTGTCCCTGGGTGTAGACTACGCAGCCTTGGCTGACGCACAGCAAGCCGACGACGAGCTGCCTAGCTACAGAACCGCAGTCTCGGCCCTGCAGCTCCAAGATTTCTCAGTTGGTCCAGGTCAGCAGATTCTCCTTTGCGACATCGCAACAGGTCAGCCCCGCCCTATAGTTCCTGCAGCCTGGCGGAAACGCGTTTTCAACTCGGTACACGGGTTGGCGCACCTGTCCATCAGATCAACTGTTCGACTGGTCACCAGCAAGTTCGTCTGGCACGACCTGCGCAAACAGGTCAGTGAGTGGGCCAGGACTTGTCCGCTCTGCCAGACATCAAAAAATCCAACGACACACCAAGGTCCCGCCACAGCAGTTCGAGCCTACCCGTAGAAGGTCGACCACATCCACGTGGACCTCGTTGGTCCCCTGCCAGTTTCAAGAGGAGCGCAGTACCTCCTTACCATTGTGGACCGGTTCACGAGGTGGCCAGAGGCACCCCCTCTATCTGACATCACGACTGATTCCTATGCCTGGGCGCTGCTCACAACTTGGATCTCGTGTTTGGTGTTCCGGCCCACATCACTTCAGACAGGGGCGCCACTTTACCTCCAGCCTATGGTCTGCATTAGTGAACATGCTAGGGATGCAGCTGCACACCACCACGGCCTACCACCCTCAATCAAATGGGTTGGTAGAACGTTTCCACCACCATCTGAAATCAGCCCCTGATGGCCCGCTTGTAAGTCCTAACTGGGTCGACGAACTGCCTTGGGTCCTGCTCGGCATATGCACTGCCCCCAAGGGAAGACCTCCACACTTCATCAGCTGAACTTCGTGTATGGTGCGCCTCTGGTCATCCCAGGGGAGTTCATACCTGCCCTTCGGGGGCAAGAGGAACAACCCACGCAGTCCTGGAAAGACTGCGCGAGAGGCTCGGCAGCTTGGCACCAGATTCCCACTTCACGACATGGTCAAAGCCCCATCCTGTGAGCCCAAGGAACTACGAGACGTAAGCTCGTTTTCGTTCGCAGGGGCACACCCCGGGCACCGTTGCAGTGACCATACAAGGGGCCGTTCCGGGTCATCAGGAATAATGGGTGTACCTTTATTTTGGACATTGGGGGCAGGAAGAAGTCTTCAACGACGGACCACCTCAAACCGGTCGAGGTCCCAACACCATGATGCAGAAGGCCGACCTCCTAAGCAATGGCTAGTCACAGCCCGCAAACCTTGGGGACCGTATCGCCGGTTCTGGGGTGGGGGTGGTTGTGTAGCGACTCACCGTCCGAGCAAGCGAGCCGGCTCGGCGGTCGGGTCACGTGTCGTCGGAGTGGCGAGGCCCAAGATGACGCTGGGCCTTCGACTTCCCCGAGCGACAGGGAGAACCCGCACGCAGGAAAAGTTTGATGACGTAGCGCATACGTCATTTCCATTTTCGGTGGGCGGGAACCGTTCCTCTTCAAAGGCCCACGCAAGGCGGGAAAATAGATCAGTTTTGTTCTGCAACTCATTGACTAGTGTCCTCACTTTCGCATTACGGTAGCAGCCGCTACAAATCATTGATGTTCAGATATCCCAGCTGGACAAAAAGCCAAGAGTAAATGAAATCTCCCAATGGTTTTCAATACCATAATTGATTTTTTTTTAAAAAGTGATATGCTCCAATATTAAACCTTTATAATTTCAGATGGATTTGTGCTCAGAAAATAATGTTCCCTTTGTATGATAACATATGCATTTTTTTGTGTGTCATTATTTGAGTCTCAGTAATATTTTGCCAAGACCCCAGGCAGAAATGCAAATGCCATTTTTTTTTACAGAGATTGAAACAATGTAAAGCATTTAAACACCCATTCAGCCTGACCAACTTGTACTGAGTTTTATACTCCACATGAGCCTTATCACATTCCTTGTTGCTTAAATTCCCATTAACTGTAATTGTCCTGAACATCTCAACTACATATGTTATCATATTCCCCATTTTAACAATTCTCAAGGTAAACATTTAGTCTCAAAGATTTGGTAAATTTATGGATTAAACCTTGTTAAAACTCTGGTGGCCTGAAGCAAGGGATACAGTCCTGAGGCATTAAATAGTTTACCTGGTTATCTCTATTATAAAAATGATGTGGTAAATATTGCTATTAAGGTATACTTTTTCTTAATGGATGTGATTTCAAAAGCTTCCACATGTAATAGGTTTTGCAATGTAATGGGGTGGTTCAGAGAATAATAAAAAGTCAGCAGGGCAGATTTCTCTTATTCATTACTATGAAACAATGGCAGCAATTACATTCATAAAGTACGTCTGGGATGCCAGTAGCTATTCTACCAAAGGTTAATCAAGCAACAGTAAATACAGAGCATAACGCTTCATTAAAGAGATAGATTTTGTGGGTGCTCTTAAAGGAAAAGAGGAATGTGGAAAGATGGAAAGGGATATGGGAAGGCAGGGAGTTTCTGAATCATACAAATCTACAGCACACAATGAAACCATTAGGCTCATCAAATCCAAATTGACCAACAAAGGAACTATTTAGGTGTCTCCTACTTCCTAGCTTTCAATCAGCAAATATACTGATTGAAAGCTAGGAAGTGGGAGACACTTATGTAGTTTGCAATTTATGGTTCTTCAATTGTTCATGGAGGCATTATTAAAATGAGAAAAGGGTTTCTGCCTCCACCACTCCTTCAGGCAGTGAGTTCCAGATCCCAGCTATTATTCAGGTAACTTTTTCTCCCCTCTACTCCCATCTAATCCTTTCACTAATTACTTTAAGTCTATGTCTCCTATTTATTGGCCTGACTGCTAAGGAAAATAATTAAATCACTGCTCAATCTCTTTCTTTTCACTAAACGCAATGCCAGCTTAGTCGGTCTGTCCTTGTATCTAAAATTTTCCAGCGTTCTTGTAAATTTGATTTAACTGTAATTTATTTTCACTCTCTAGTGCTGTAACATTTTTCCCTGTGATATAATGACCAGAACTGTACAGAGTGCTTAAACTGTGGTCCAATTAATGCTTGACATAGTTGTAAGCATGGCTTCCCTGTTCTTGCATTCTTTACCTCAGCTTCATATTGCCTACCTTTCCTGCTAAGATCAAAGATTTGTGTACATGTTCGCCAATAATGTTCTGTTCCTCTATGCTTCTTGGTATCTTCCATTTATCATGAATTCCCATTCCCTGTTAGCTCTTCCCAAAAGCATTTCCACAGAGTTCTCTGGATTGAATTCTATTTGCCATTTCTGTGTGCAATAAATTGGTCAGTTGATATCTTCCTGCAGTCTATAACTTTTTTGTTCACTGAGACACACACACACACACACACACAGTTGATTTTGCTTTCTTATTCCAACTTCTCTACCATGGCCCCTTCTTCTAAGTTCAAATGATTGATATATTCCACAAAAAAGCAGGGAATTTAGCACTGAACCCTGTGGAACTCCGCAGAATGTAGCCCTCCCATAACCAAACTCCCATTGCTCATTAGCCTTTGCTTTCTACCACTGAAGCTATTTTAACCAAACTTCTAACTTTCCCTTAGATACCTTGGACTTTTAGCTTCATGATTGCATGTATGACCAACCAACACTTTGCTTAAATCCATGTTGACCGTATTAACTACTATTATCAACCCTCCTTGCCATAGCCTCAAAACATCAAATTTTGCAGAAAGACATGACTTTCCTTTAACAGATCCTGATGCTTGCCCTAATATTCCTGCCTTTTTACATTTGCATTCCTCAGAAAGTTGTCTAAAAAGTTGCTCTTCTAATTCTTTCTGAATTTTGAGGGATCTTATAGCATATTACCAACAATGTTTCTTTAGCTCATGCCATGTGGTCTCATTTATTAATCTTTTGTGTGCACTGAGTGATGTTATTGTTTCCTTAATCAATACCATGACTCCTTCTTTTCATAACACTCTTTATTTTGTCTGATTTACCGTTCCTTTTAGCCATGTTTCAATAATGATTATAGTATGATATTCCCATGTGTCAGTTCATCACCTTCGATTCCTAGAGTCTTTGCATTAAAGTACATGCCATTAAAGCACTGCAAAACTTTGTCTCCTTTTCTTTTCTTCACCTTTTTTCTCCCTGCCTTTCAAATGCATTCTCACCCACATCTAAATTTACATCTCTTCCAGAGGCAAGTCAGCTTTGTTCTTTCTTAATCCTCCAAGTGCAATGTACTTACAATGAATATTTTGTTTTCTTTAAAAAATAAATTAGGTTATAAAGTTATTAGGTTATCAGTTAGGTTTTATTTCAAGTAATCTTTCTTAAGTAAATTATTTAAGTGAGATTACTTGGTATAAACTTAATCACAGATTCAACTGATATCACAATCAGCAAGAACAAACCTGGGATGATTAATATGATACTTGAGTTGTAGAACTGGATTGGTATATTCCATTTTTATTCATGATATATACTCCTAATTTAATCAAATGAGTTTTGTTTTATTCCACTTTGAGGATTTTTCTTTCCAGTATGAAATTAAGTAGAAGAGTCATAGAGAGATACAGCATGGAAACAGCCCATTTGGCCCATCGAGTCCATGCCCACTATCAACCACCCATTATTTTTGAACTAAACTTCCACTGAAGGGTCTGACAAATTTATGCAGATATGTGGACTTGAATAAAATGTCAGTTACAAACTTTTAGAAGACTCAGCAGGAAGTTTCTACACCAGGAAATGAAAAGCTCACAGCCATGAAAACTTGTGGAAATGAACATTATTGAAAATATTGAAAGATGGGTGGATACATTTGAGTAATCATTGCAGTCTAATGAATGAATCAAAGTAATAGGAGAGAGAAAAAGTGATGTGATCACAGTAGAGTACACCTTGGATTCATAGGGTGTGAGAGATCGAATTGAAGGAAAAGAAAAATGTGGAAGAATAGATCATAGAATTCTCATTCTTTGTCAAGTCCCTCTGTGGACTTGCCTCTAACTGTCTGTATAATTCTTTCCAGTCCAATAACTTCCAAAATAAATCCACTTCTTGTTCATCTATTTGCTTTTCTTCTTGATGGCTCAGTTAGATAATTTGTACAAAGTGATGTCTTAAAATGATGTGAGGGATGATGCATTGGTTCAATGTTCTAAGAGGAGACTTGCTCACTGGCTTGTGATACAGGTCATCCCCAGGTTATGGCAGGGTTCCATTCTTGTGAACTGTTCATAACTCTAACAGTTCACAAGTTGAAAATGCAGTCATAATTTCAGTTTCCACCCAGCAGAAGATGCCTGCAACCCCGTAGCAGCTGGGAAGTCCAACCTGCCAGTCTCCCAGACACTTGCTCGTATGTACTGTCTGTACATAGGTAAGGTGTTCTTAAGCTGGGGAGGACCTGTATTCCACAAACTGAACTGGACAAATTGAGAACCCCAGTCTGTGTAGTCATAATTTTCCAAGATGTACTTCTTGTGTATAACATTCTTCACTGAAACTCCCATACTCCAGCTACCATTCATTGCAAGCACTTAGGTGTTATTGAAAACCATTAATTAGTGTTAAGCAATTGATTATCAACCTGTTACATTTCCATTCAAAGCTATCCAAGCTCTTGTTACAATATTCATGATTTAATCATCAATAGCTCTTAGCAATACCATTGGAATTAGCAAAACTATTAATATATTGAGTTGTGAGTCAGGAAGCAACATAGCATAGAAATAAGAGATGGAATACGCATCTGCTTTCTCTGCTAGGGTGTTAGAATATTAGTATAATATTAATGTAGAAATTAAGTTACACTTTACTTGGAGACCTGGACTTTAAATGCAAAGAAAATTTGAACATTTGATTCAAATTGATTATTAAATCAGCTTAAAATAATAGTAGCTGCTATCAGCAAATGTAACCAGAGTTTGTTTACTGGCGTCCTTTAAGAAAGAAACATCCCACCTTACTTAATTTGGTCTGTATGTATCTCCAGGCCCATACCAATATGGTTGGCTCACAACATCACCTTGAAGTGGCATAGCGAACAACTCAGATGTGTTAAATTCCTGCCACTGGTGTAAGATCACCCATCAACTCCCTGGGGTATTTGTAGAGGAACAAAAGATACTACCCTAATTAACAAGAACACAAGAAAATGGGAGCAGGAGTAGGCCACCAGACCTCTCAAGACTGCCCCACCATTCAATTTGATTATGGCTAATCTATACTGGTCTCAACTCTTCTTCTGTGCCAGCTTCCTATAACCCTCAATTCCTCAATTTTAAAATATTTATCTATCCCCACCTCAAATATTTTGAATGATCTGGCTTCTACCACCCTCAGGAGCAGAGAATTCCAGAAATTCACTACCTTCTGAGGGAAGAAGCTTCTATGCATCCCAGTTTTAAATGACCAACCCCTTATTTTTTAACTATATCCTATTTTTCAAGACTCTCCCACTAGTGGAAATATCTTAATGTCTACCCTGTCAAGCTCCTGTAAGATCTATCTGCTAATTATTTGTGATTCATGGACGAGGACACTTAGATTCCCTCTGTACTTCACTCATTTGCAGTCTCTCCACTTAAATAATAATTCACCTTTTGATTTCTCTCTGCAAAGTGCATGAATTCTCATTTCCTCATGTTAAACTCCATTTGCTAGGTTTTCGCCTAGTCACTCAGTCTATCTATATCCGTTTGCAGAATCACAATGTCCTCATCACAACATGCCCCTTCACTATTTTCAGATGGTGCTGTTTAGTTATGAGGAGAGACTGGAGAAGCTTGTCTTTTCTCCCTGGATGCAGGTTAAGAGGGGACATGACTGAGGTATACAAAATTATGAGGGGTATAGAGGGGGTAGACTGTGGAAATTTTTCCTGATATCAGAAGTAGTTAAAACTAGATGACATAGGTTTAGTGTAAAGGGGAAGAGATTTAGAGGAGATGTGAGGGGGACCTTCTTCACCCAGAGAGTGGTAAGCACCTGGAATGCACTGCCTGAGAGAGTTTTTGAAGCTGGTTCGCTGATTGCATTCAGAAGTGTTTAGATGAAAACTTGAATCATGAAGCATAGAGCACTATGGACCAAGTGCTGGGTGATGGGATCAATACGGAAGGATGTCCATTGGTTGGTGTGGACAAATTTGGCCAAATGGCCTGTTTCCCTGCTGTAATATTCAATTATTCTATGATTTGTATCATTGGCAAATTTGGAAACCTTACATTTTGTTCCCTCCTTCAAGTCGTTAATGTAAATAGTAAACAATTGAGTGCCAAAAACTGATCCCTGGGGTACTCCACCATTGATATCCCTGCAGTCTGAAAAGGACCCATATATTCCAGCTTTCCATTTTCTATGTGACAGCTAAATGATGTTATTTCTTCTTTGATTATTGATTCCAGTATCTTGCCAACAATAGATGTTAAACTAACTGGCCTATAGTTCTGTGCCTTCTGTCATCATCCCTTTTTGTACAAAGGAGAATCGGAATGAGGATTGGAACCCAAAGACATCTCAGGTCCCATAAGTAAACGAGTATGCAGATCATCCTCGATTCAAGGCATGGACCAGCTCTTAGACCATCCCTCCAGCACTCTGATACACCTTCCACCTCACTACTTCTTGATTATCCTGGCTTCCTTTCCTTTTTCCTTCATTTATTATTTTTTTCCTGTCCTTTCCTTGCAGGTAGAAATGGTGGCCCCATCCCTGACCAATGTAGTCCTGACTACAGAGGACCTAAAGGAAAGATAATGAGACTAGTGAGGTGACGTGGAGGCATTCAGATAGCTTGTATTGTGACAGTGAGCAAAAGAAATACAAAGTCAATAAGGTTGGAGAGAACAGAAGGGAATCGATAATGAAGGGAAGACCCACCATTAAAGGCAACACACGGAGGTTAAGCCAAAGTAGCAGATACAGTCATTGTAGGTTCTTAAAGGTGCCTTGGCTGGCTACAGAGGAGACTGCGGTTTCTGTGCACTCCTTTCTTTAACACTGTCTAATCAGGCTAAAAACAGACAGACAAAGGCTTCATAATGAAAAAGTTGCTTCTGCTGAAATATCCCAGCATTTTCTGATTTCACTTCAAATATTCAATACTTACATTTCTTTTTTTTACATCCAATTTTTATAGTTCAATGGGAAACACTGCTCAGATAGACAGGAAAGGGAATTATATGTAAAGCAGTCTTTAAAAAGTTCGTGAATAGAATCTTGATATTTTATAACATGTTCCCATTAAGTCTGTTTTCAAATATCATCCTACATCTGCAGATAAATATTACAGTTCAGTAGAAAGGTTAATTGGACATTTCCATTATACTTATTAAAATTTACTGCAATAAAATTAAAATATTTATTCTTTGTCAGCACTCAAAGTAATATAAAATATATTTGCATATCTGTGATTAGTGTAGCTGGATTGAGATAGTTTAATGAAAACAATCTATTCTGAAGTCACCAACAATCAATTGCTTCCCAATGTACTGCAGAGTTGGGTCTTATTTTGATCCAGGAAAGTGTATCAAAGACTGTAAATCAATCAAGGGGTTGCTGTGACATTTTAAATCAAGAGGGTGGTAACTTAAATCATTCGCATTTATTAGCAAAATTAGCTTCATCTTCAGGAGCTACATTATTACACAGTTGGTGAGTTCTTCAATAAAAAATAGATCTAAAGGACTGACCTCATTGAAGTTGGTCTATTAAAAGAAATGAAACTCTTGATTGAATTGCTGTTGTGGCATTGCATAATCTGCATTAAATCTAAGACATCCTGAGCGTAAGGATTATATCGTCCCCCTTCTGAACAAGCTTATGTACTGTGCCCTGCAATAACTTTGTCACAATGGCTTGTTGCAGTTATTCTTCTTTGCCTTGGAGTAACTTTCAGGCTAGACTGAATAAGAATGACAGATTTCCTTCCAGTAAGGATATATGAGCCGTCAGTTGAATTTTCACAATAATGCGAGTTTCTTGGTTACTGTTTTTGATGATAGATTTTATTCGATTAATTGCCTTTACATTTTCCAGCTGTCATGATGGAATTTGAACTCATGCCATGCAAATGTAGGCCATACTGGTCATGTCCCTTTGTCAAATAGTTCCTGAGTTCAAATCCCAGTAACATGTGCACAAAAATGCACTCTAGTAATCCAGTAACTTGCTGCAAGAATGATTTATTGTTAGAGGTGACAAGCTTCACTTGAGAGAGAAGATGAGGCGCTGGTTTCACATTTCAGCCATGATGTTCAAGTGAAGATGGAGCCTGAACTGCAGTGCTGGAGGAGGAAGGCGCTTTCGGAGGTGCCTTCCATTGGATTAGACCCCATTTTCTTCTCAACTGGATGTAAAGGTTCTTATGGAACTACTTTAAGAAGAATTGGGGGGGGGGGGGTGCAGGGAGAGTGGTTTTCTGGTATTTATTTGTCTCTCAATCAAGATCACTAAATAGTCTCGTCATGATCCCATTGCTGTTTGTAGGATGTTACGTGTATGTAAACAAGCTGCTATATTTCCTGTGTTTCAACAGTGCCTACTGTTCAAAAGTATTTCATTCATCTACAAAGGATGTGAATGGCACCATTCAAATTCAAGTCTTTCTTTCTTTCCAGGCCCACCAATCTTCAGCCAATTCATTTCACATCACAACAAGAAGTGGTTGAGTGTACTACATACTAAAGGCAAGAGCAGTAACAACATCCTGACTGTATGGCCTGAACAAGCAACTCCAGCCTCTGGCCAAGCTGCTTCTCAGATAACTGCAACACCGACATCTACATGACAATGAGGAAACTTTTTTCCCGGGGAATCTCCTGTCCATCACAATGATATCAAAATTCACACACCCTCCCATATTAATTCACTCTCCCTTAGGATGTTGAAACCGTACAAATTCTAATATGTGTTCAGTTTTCCCCACATTCCTAGGATTCACAATCAGCATAATCCAGTTGTCATTCCACCCCCCCCCTCCTTTTGCACCTCCCATTGTGCCTCAATCTTGAAGGTGATCTGATATGGGGAGAAAACTTAGTTTTCAGCCTATATTTTACAGACTGCTGACAAATCACTGTCCTCATTCAGCAGGGGTTGATGAGCCAGATGGACAAAGCCAGTTTTCAAAGTGGCTCTAAACTATAAATAGGCTGTGCAGCTGAGTCTATTTTCCTCTCTGCTTCTGGCCATGTGCAGTCTGCCTTTGAGTCCTGTGGCAGTGTTTTAAAACAGCCTAAGCCTCAAACTTATCAATGTTCACCTACTTGACAGAGTCCTGTTAAAGTGACTACAACATGAAGAAGTACCATTAGGAACAGCAACGTTCCATCAAAGTGGTACTTGAAGCCTCTTTGAAGTGATTGAGAGCCTCAGTGAAGACTGTGATGATGTAAACCACATTGAGATCAGTGGCTTGTATATAGAAGGATTCAAAATTGCTCAAAATTATTCAAAATCATATTATAGTTGAATGAAAGGCACTGTTGATCATTCGTGAATGTACTTCCCGAGATTAAAGCTAATAGCAACCAGTTCAATTATCTCAAATGACATCCTAAGATGCTGGGGCAAACATTATAATGAGTTTGAATAGAGTAATCTGAAAAGAGATTTGAATGTTCGTACACACAGATGTACACTGAAATTTGTTGGACAGAATGGTCTTTCCAGCATGAGGCCAGCAAATCAGAACAGATTTGTATGTTATGACTGCCTTTCTTATTTTTTTTAATAATGTTACACTGTGAAGAAAATCAGTCTTGAACCCCAGAAGCAGATATTATCAAACTATTTCAATCTCTTTCCAACCATGCTTTCAGTTCAAAGGTTGCACATTCTCCTGCATGTGACATGGAAAACTCATGAATCCACTTTCTCAAAAAGGATTGCCCATTATACCACATCCTATTCAATACTTTCGGCAATCTGTTGTGAAGCGACAGGAATGGGAATGTTATCCAAGCATTTAACGTAAGATAATGTTGATGAATTTGCTTTGGAATCCACTGTGCTTCATTTGCCCACCTGTACAACAGGCTTACTACTAGAATAGAGAGAAGGTTGCATCCAGTTAGGACCTCATAGCTCTGCACTATAAAGCTGGTCACTCAGGAGTATTGAATACATATTAAAATAACTATCCATCTTAATTGTGGTTTGTGTCATCTTGGATTATGTGATTAATGCAGCCCACTGGACTGCACTGAGGAGAGATGAAGGGTCTTTCCTGCAAACCTTCAAGTCACAGACTCAGTGGGCTGAAGGACCTGTTTCTGTATATACGGCGCTATGACTCATGCATTTGAAAGAAGTTCTTTGGAGAATCTGAAGTTCTTAACGTGCTGGTGTAAGGACGTGTAGTTCAAGGTAAAAAGTAAATTTGTTATGAGAATAGATAGCATGTCCCAAGTCAGACTGTCATTCACTGCAGCCAAGTTTCTTGGCAACGTAAACAAAGAAGATTAACCTTGTGCTTTGGACCAAGTAGCTGGATTATACTGAGGTGAAAGAAAATGTGCTTTTCACATAGACAAGAAGAAAGTTTCTTTCAAAGCTTGCACATTCTCGAGCTTCTTTCTCATTTCAAAACAAGAAAAATGACTCCTTTATAGCTGAGAATAAGTCCTCAGCAAATAAAAGTGCAAATGCAATACATAAAAGAACTTATCAATACATCAACATTGTTCATTCATTAAGGTATTGGCCTGAATATTAACACCTGTGCATGTGCATGCACGCGCACGTGCGCGTGCACACACACACACACACACACACACACACACACACACACACACACACACACACACACAACACACACACACACACATGGGAAAGGGGAAGTCGGGGGACCCTAAAAGACACCATATCTGTACCTTTTGCAATGACTATGATTATAGTTTTTGATGTATGTGAGTGGCTCCATTTTGGAGCAGCATCACATACAAGATCTCATTACATTAAGCCCTACAGTGTAATAGGAAGTTAATGTGAATTTGACCACTACTAGACAGACTTCCCAAGCCTCAGGAATCTGGGCAGCAAAAAGAAGCTGACAGTTACATCGCCAGTGTTTACATGCTGCTTGTAACCTTAGGTGTTTGACTGGGGCACTTCATCTCATAAAGTCGTGGGCTTGATTTCTGTATTGTAGGTGAAAGGTGTGGAACCTCATGACTTGGGTGATAGTGAGGAATGTTGCATGAAGAGTATGTGTATGTGGAAGGAACAAGATTGTGCATGCGTGGTAGTATTTGTGCTGTGTGTGTGTGAGAAAGAGATGGGAGCATGTATGCGTGTTTCAGTATTTTCAGTGGTTTGCTGTTCAACTTGATGTATCTTCTGACGTCATGAACATTTTTATTGTATTCTCCCATTGTCATGGATTTTCACTGTTGGGGGAGACCATTGAAGCAACACCCTTCCAGCCCCTTGTGCTGGTCAGTTGGTCTCCCAGTCCCCCAACGCATATCACCACCCTCCTGGCATTCATTATTAGAATTTTGAAGTCCCATTCTGAGAATCATGGAGTTTTCTCCCTCATCCCTGCAGCCTTTCTTTCCTTTTTGGCAATCTAATGTCTCGCTGCCATTGGGGGTGTCTTCTCATCCTTCTGTCATGGCTGAGTGGCAAAGTGCCAGGAGCTGTACTGAATCACAAGATCACACAAGATCACAAGACAAAGGAGCAGAAGTAGGCCATTCGGCCCATCGAGTCTGCTCCATGAGCTAAACTAAAACAATTCCTATCTAGCCCCAATTTCCAGCCTTATCCCCATATCCCTTGATACCTTGACTAATTAGATACCTATCTATCGCCTCCTTCAACACCCTCAATGATTGGGCCTCCACAGATGTACGTGGCAAAGAATTCCATAATTTCACTACCCTCTGGCTAAAGAAATTTCTCCTCATTTCTGTTTTAAACTGGTACCCTCTAATTCTAAGATTGTGCCCTCTAGTCCTGGACTCAACCACCAAGGGAAACAGCTTAACCACATCTACTCTGTCCAGTCCTTTCAACATTCTAAATGTTTCTATGAGGTCCCCTCTCACTCTTCTGTACTCCAGTGAGTACAGCCCAAGAGCCGACAAATGCTCATCATAAGTAAGCCCTTTCATTCCGGGAATCATCCTCGTAAATCTCTTCTGAACCCTCTCCAACATCAGTACATCCTTCCTAAGATATGGGGCCCAAAACTGCACACGGTATTCCAAATGAGGCCTCACCAGTGCTCCATAGAGCCTCATCAACACTTCCCTACTTTTATACACTATACCTCTCGAAATGAATGCCAACATAGCATTCGCTTTCTTTATCGCCGATCCGACCTGGTGGTTAACCTTTAGGGTATCCTGCACGAGTACCCCCAAGTCCCTTTGTACTTCTGTACTTTGAATTTTCTCCCCATCTAGATAATAATCCACCCGCTTATTTCTTTTTCCAAAGTGTAGAACAGCACATTTCTCAAAATTGAATCTCATCTGCCATTTCTTTGCCCATTCTCCTAAACTATCTAAGTCTCTCTGCAACCTTCCTGTTTCTTCAATACTCCCTACTCCTCCATCTATCATGGTGTCATCTGCAAACCTAGCCACAAAGTCATTTACTCCATCATCCAAATCATTAATGTACAAAGAAAAAGAAGCGGTACCAACTCCGACCCCTGCAGAACACCACTGGTAACCGGTAGCCAACCAGAACAGGATCCTTTTATTCGCACCCTTTGCTTTCTGCCTACCAGCCAATGCTCCACCCATTCTAATATCCTACCTGTAATTCCATGAGCTCTCATCTTATTAATCAGCCTCTTGTGCTGCACCTTGTCGAAGGCCTTTTGAAAGTCTAAATACACAATATCCACAGCCTCTCCCTTATCCACCCTACCTGAGATTTCCTCAAAAAACACCAATAGGTTGGTCAAGCAGGATCTTCCCTTCACGAAACCATGCTGGCTTGGACCTATCTTGCTTTGCACCTCTAGGTATTCCATAACCTCATCCTTGAGGATCGATTCCAATAACTTTCCCACCACCGATATCAGACTAAGTTGCATTTGGTCTCATTGGGAAAAGTAAAGATCCCATTTAAGTGCTTCATTCTGTGAGTAAACCACTCTAAGACTATTTCAAATGACTTTTTAATCAATTTTCTGATATCTTGAGGGAGGACTGATTTGATGCCTGTGTTAAACGCACTAAAAGTGCGTGAACTCTAGTTCCTAGGCCACATTTCACTTGTACAACTTTACAACTTGGAAGAAAGATTCCATTTCATATTTTCTTTTATTCTTTTTTATAAATAAAACAAAAGTTTGAAATGCACAGTTTCTTTTAGAGAAGTTGACTGAGTAATAGAAATAATGGATTGGTTACAGTTGGGTTCACTGTGATTTCCCAATGAGCATTTGCTTGAAACAGTCATAATAAACAGGAGTTTCTCAGCAATCAGGAGCCATTGTGTTGAAATCAAAAGATAACATCAAGAAAAAAACAGTAAAGTCACCCTTCAGCTGCAGCAAAGTCATGTGCTCTGTAACCTGGCAATGTTGTCAACAGAGCTTAATAAAATTATTCAGTGGAAAGTTCTGTGACACTGTATATGAATCCATTTTGTTTGGCCCTGACCAAAAATGGAACCTGGTGGCTATAGAGGTGACCCCCAAGTTACAGCTGTTCGGGTTACCGAAATTCACCCTTACAGAATTCATATATCTTACACAAAAATTTGAGATACAGAATAAAATTTGCTCTCACGGAATTTGTGTGAGAAGAAAGTACATAAATCAACACAACTTGTTTTCAACTCATGCTTCCTGATGCATGCACAGATGAAATGACTTCACGTTACAGAAAATCATGATAATGCTCGTTTTCTAGAAACTCAAGCTCCCCTCCCCCCTCCCTTAATTCAGAGGTTGCCTGTAGTTAAGCTGTTGAATAATTTGCTTACTTCACTGTGTGGATCAGCCCATTGTCCTTACTGCAACCCAGGTAGCATCAGCTTTTTGATGTTATATCTGTTTCTGTCTCTTTTAGCCATTGATTGTCATTCTGATCAGCTTTTATTTAAAACCCTACCTTATTGTAACTTACTCCTTTACCTTACTCCTAAGTTTCTTTGTAACTTTGCAACTCACCCATTTACAAGATGTTCATTTTACTGTGAACAAACTAAGCTCAAAAGTAGTTGTGGATCTCTGGGGTGTGTTCTGTTTCCAAACTAGCTTTTGGTTAAATGCAGCTTTGTCTGTATTTATCGTTGTATCAGTATCATTTCCAAACTGAATTCTGACCATTGCATTTTTAAAACAGCATTAACTACTTTACAACTTGCAAAACAAATTTTACTCCAAGCACACAAAAAAGGAAGGCTATGGAAAAAAAATAGTTTGTTTGAATTTTTCCTGCTGCTAATACTAATACTTACATTATAGAATGAACAGGGGGATTCACTGAATTTCTTCTATCGAAAGCTGAACCTGTCTCTGCTTGGTACAGTTCAGTTGGCAGGATAGGTGGAGACTGTATAACATTAGTCAGATGGTGTAAAGTGGTACCTGTTGTCCAAGGGAAATTGAAAGGAATATTCCAGGTTTTTGTTTCCCTAATTACTGGGGTTTTTGCCTGGTTTTTCTTCTCTCCCAGGAGACTTCAGGTCTTTAAGGAAGCATGTATTTTCTGAGGCAAGTCATGAAAATTGGGTGAAAGGAATGGGAGGAGCAGTAGCTCTTTCCCTGTCGATCACTTTTCCTACATTGGAGTCATAGAGTCATACAGCATACAAACAGGACCGTCAGCCCACCATCTCTGTGCCAACTATCATGCCTTTCTATGTTAATCTCACTTGCCTGCATTAATTCTATATCCCTCTTTACCTTGTTCATTCAAGTTTCTGTTCAGATGCCTCTTAAATGTTGTTACTGTTCCTGCCTCCACCACCTCCTTTGACAGCTCAGTCCGGATACCAACTACCCCTTGTATGAAAAATGCACGGCTCAGATTCCCTTTAAACCTCTCCATCTCACCTTCAACCTATCTCCTTTAGTTTTAGACACTGCTACCATGGGTAACAGACTCTGGCTATTTGCCCTACCTATGCTCCTCATAACCTTATGTACCTCCATCATGTTACCTCTCAGCCTCCTTTACTCTAGAGAAAACAAACCCCACCTTTCGAATCTTTCTTTATAATTCAAGCCCTTCAATCCAGACAATATCCTTGTGAATCTTTTCTGCACCCTCTCTAACTCAATCATAATTTTTCCTGTTGCGTGGTAACCAGAACTGCACACAGTATTTCAAGAGTGACCAGGACTATACACAGTATTTCAAGTGTGACTAGAAGTGCACACAATACTCCAAATGTGCATTCTGTATTCCTAATGCAGAAATGAAACTGATCACCTTTGATGTAAACTGTTCCTTTGCCGTTTCCTTTATATAGTGACTGTAATAGTGATTGACATCAGTTGGATTCTTTACATTTGTTTTGGTCTGCTTCCTGACAGGGATTTACATTGTATGATACTGTTAATATTATGTATCGATATATGCCTGGTGCAGCCTCCACAATATTCCTGTGAAGAAAAGGATTGTCCCACCACTGGACACCAAGACGCCAGGTTCTGTGTAATAACCTCTCAAACATTTCACTGATGGAACATTTTGGAGTGGAATACTGGTGACACGTTGACATGTGGTAAATTGTTAGCAAACATATATTCTGCTTGGTCCAGTGAATGAAGATAATGCCATGTCCCATTTGTATAACCGTAACTTTTATAAATAAAGTTTATTTTTGGAATAAAAGTATGAAAGTATCATTTTTTAAAAAAAATCACAGAAGTGGAAAGTAATGAGAGACCAAAGGAGACTGTCAGCAATATCAAAGTGGTGGGTTATGAGGAGGGTTGGGAAGGTGATAGGGAGAGACAGCAAAATGTAAGGGGATGGTGGGGAGGAAGTTTATAGTAATACATTCCAAGGGAAAAGCCTGAAACACTGAAAGCTCTTGAGGCAAACATGGAATAAAGAGAACTGGAGGTTGCAATTCATGGCAAAATTCTATAGAATGAGTATGCGAAGGAACAACATGGTGGAAAGCTTGTTAGATGAGTAGAAGGGTTTTAAAATGAATGGCAGTGATACTCATGGGGAAGTAGGGGAAATGTGGAGTATTGGGACTGAAATTTCAGCGAGGCAGGGCAAGCAAATCACAATCTAATCACAGGATCTCATTGTATTTTTTCTGTTTCCCAGCTGTAAGCCTGCCAAGTCCACTATCAGTAGCAGGAGGGCCCTGGAAATATTCCCTGAATTTTTTAGTTATCCATTTGTATCTTTACTGACTACTTATTTTTGTTTTTGTCACCCTGATAAAGGTTTTGGGTGCAGATGTCAAACTGTGAGCTTTAGATCAGTCTATGATGGGGAGGGTGATCACTTGCAGATACTCCATGCAGGGGTCAGAGGAGTGAGGTGACTGGCATCTTTGCTGGCTCTCTCTGATTCACGGGGATTATTACAAACTGTGTGTCATCTCTGCAGATGGCAACTCTTGCCTTTTGTACTCTAAGGTGTAGCGGGTAGCCCTTATTGCCAACGTGCCATCCCTCTGGATAAAGCTGGCAGTACAGATTCCCAAGAGTAAAAAAGCCATGGGTGCTGCCAAGAAACATAGCACCGACTATCAAGAAATTCTCCCCATGACTGACCACCAGTTGTGCACTGAGGGAGTGGAAACCCTATTGAAGAACAGGTCAAGGTTACTAATAGAAGTCCTTATGAGCACAGATGCAGTCAATAACTGCCTGCACTCAGGGAAATCTAGCAATACTGGCAAATGCCAATCCTCAAGCTCCCATCTTATCCTCGGTGAAATCACTCAGTGACATCATTCCTTCTGGAGTAGTCTGGGTATTCTGGGGCAGTTGTGAACAGCAAGTTGAAAAATGTGGTGTAGATTTGCTGCTGCCACCTGGAGTGATCCAGTGAGAGGCCGGGAAGTTGATAGTCAATGTGATCTTGGCCTCTGCAGAGAAACCAATCCAAGCCCAAAAGTGTGGGCAAAGGTCTTCCCACTGGATGTCACAGATCCCTGGACCTGCACATCCATTGGTCATCAGAGAGGATGTGGGGTCTCTGTAGACATTGTGAGACTAGGTTCCTGCCTCCTATGTGTGCCTCCTGCCCTGTGTTTGCTTGCTGCCCCAATGTCCCCGACCTTCACTGAGTTGTCAGCCATGCCTATCCCAAAGCCTGCAAGAATGGAGTGCTACCAGTGCTGCTGCCACTGAGCACCCATTGAATGAGCATCTCAGCACTGCTGATATTTGGTGCTCACCTGATGCCTGGAAAAAGGCAGGTGTGCTAAAGTGGATCATGCATGGAATCGCCCGGTCAAATTTTGCAGTGGCATGGTCTCACAGCAAATGACCACTCATGTAAGTCCCTCTGGGCCAAGTTGATTTTTAAACATGTGGCTCTTTAAGAAAAAACAGCTGTACTTGATCCCATTTATGAGCTTGAGTTTCTTCTGCCTCCCTTTCTCTAACTCCAGGTCCGTGGATGATCCTCTTCGATCTTCTTGAGTTTTACATAACTAGTCACGTAATGTTTCACAGAGTTTTCTTTGCAATTATTACATGTCAAGGTTGGTGATTTGAAAAGATTCCTGCATTACCTTTTGGTGCCAGATATTTTTTGAGAATTTCACAATTGATGACTTTGAAAAATGTGCAGATGTTCTTGTAATACTCAAATTAGAATTCAGAAAGTGACCTCTACTCAGGGTTTCCTTGTTCTTATTGGACAAAAGGATGAAACCAAGTGTCAGAGAAGATTGCTGGACTGCTGTAAGCTCTCTGAAAACTGGTATCTGTGATAGCAGTAACCTGACCTTGTGTGGACTTCCATGATCTTCCACTGCAGCACCCAGATATTGGAGGGCTTCTCTTCATGCTGCAATGGAAGCTGAGACCTACGTTTCACTGACTGTATCATAGGTAGGTAATCAAGAGTGTGGATAGAGTTGCTCACCACAACCATGCTGGAAAGGATAACCTGCAAGTTCTGCTTAAAGGTGTGCAAGGTTAGTGCTGTATTTTGTCATTTCGAGCAAACCCCAACACTTCATTCGGTAAACTCCTAAAGACTGCTCCATCAAAGTCCTCATAAGAACTCAAGTGTGATCTCATCCTCCAAGCAACCCTTTCTCCCTCACCTTAGTGGAGACCAATTGTACCTGGTGATTCAGCAGCTACTGATCATATCTTTGAGCTCGCCTCTACAATGTGAAGAATCTGTATCTAGACTGTTGGCTGGCCATGTTAAATCAAGTGCCAGTATACTTTCATCTTCATTCTTTTCTCCCCTTTCTATCACCAGCTGGCAGGTTGCAGTTCTAGGCCGCACAAGCTTGGCGTTGCATGGAGGAGGAGTTGGTGGAGGGGTGAGGGGCAGTGTTGGTCATGTAAGTAGCATGCACCTTGTAAACCAGAATAGAGTCTGGGTTGAAGATGAAGTGGGATGTGAGAAAGAGGATTTGGTATGAGGATGCTGCCGTCCTTAAGGGTCTTAACCTGCAGCTTGCCATGGACTCTGTCAATGCCTCTAGAGTTAGTGAAAGCTCTTGCTTCTCCAGCGGGGTAAAGTGATGCAGTTATACCCATTCCCCAGCAGATTGCAACTGTTGATGCTGGTTCTGCACTGCTTTGTCCCACAAGAAATGGAAACATGTTGATGAGTATCCCCTGGTGCACCAGCCATTAATGGAAATTGACAGTGTGTGGTAAGTATATGCAGACATATGCAGTAGCTGTGGTAAGTACAGTGATAAATGTACAAGGTGAAGTTGAAGCCTGTGAAGTTAGTTCTGAGTCTGACTGACAGAAATTGTTAGTAATTTAGTGAACAGGATTTGATGCATTGAGCAGTGTGTGAAGCTGGTGGTATAGTTGGTGGGAAATGGTATCTGAAGGTGCTTTCATTGACCTTTATCAAGCAATCATAGTCATTGAACCCAAAACATTGACCATCTACTTCCTTCCATAGATGCTGCCTATCCCGTTGAGTTCCTCCAGCATCTTGGTTGTTACAACAATAATTTTTAGGACTTGACTTCTGCCATTCAGATCCACAGCCATCTCCTCCTGTGTTTTGAGACCATCCTGGGCCCCTGTGGATTGGACACTCTTCTCTCTTCCCTTCTTCACCAGGGACTTCAGTACAGCATCTGAATCAGGTAGAATCTGATTTCTCTCCTGTTTTGGATTATGTTTTCCACCAAGATGCAATCACTTCTATGATGATTTCAATCACTCACTGCAGCCAGGTTTCCTTCACTTTTAAGAGCTGTAGGCAGGCTTTAAGTACCCAAGCTGGTTTGGATTGGCATTAGCCATCACAAAGTTGGGCCCCCTTCTGAAATGCTCAACAATCAACAGCAAGCTCTTAAGTACCCAAGCTGGTTTGGATTGGCGTTAGCCATCACAAAGTTGGGCCCCCTTCTGAAGTGCTCAACAATCAACAGCAAGCTCTAGAAGCTGAAATCATAATCAATGTAAACCGGCTGAATCTGGTGATCTTTAACATCATGGATTGCAATTCCTGTACCCACTTACAGACACTATCTAGTGTAGATACCTTTGTATTACATTATTAATTTCCCAGAGAATGCACAACATTAGATATTGAATGAGATCAGAATGAGTTAATAGAAATGGACTCCTGCTGGCTGACTCATTCACTCCAGAAGACATTGTCAAAGATGCTAATTTCATTGCAAGACATTGTATAACATCCTTTCATTTTTCTTTTTGATGGCATTTTGGGTTGAACTGATTTATTTCTGGTTGTCATAATACATTTCACACCTTGACTTATCGCTCGCATTTTTTACAAGGATAGGACATGAGCTGAGTGCAGGGAGGCAAGGGTGTCAACTGTGTGCAGAATAGTAATTATCTTAATACACAGCTTTCTTCCCCTCCCCCACCTCACGTTTCAAATCAAGAGATGATTGAATCTCAAACTTTGACGATAACCTCATTCTCATTCAGTATAATGGGCACAGTTCTTGAATGTAGATGCATATGGCAGTCAGAAAAAAATTTGAGAACTATAGTTAATTCTAAAAAAATTATTACAGTCAAGGAAGGAAATGATGCATCAGCCAGTATAGGTGAATGACAATTGAAAGAGATAACAATCTGATGAGAAATAGGATGGGACATTTCTACTTTGATAGATTTTGATGCATTTTTCATGAAAGAATTTGAGGGATTAAAAACAGATTTCCCACCCAAACTCTGTTATCCAGATTTTTGTTTCCTCTCATTTGAAATGGATAAATTTCCTGTGTAAGTTCCAATTGTGGAAAAAAAACACCCGGAATGGGATTTGAATTCTGGCCATTGCTACCTCATTCACACGTAATTCTGATAGCTAAACTCCAGAGGAGAAACTTAAATTTCTTAGCAGTAAGGTTGTATTGCCAACATTGCCGATTTAACCCATTCACACTAATTCAACAAGCCATTTAATTATCAGTTCACCAGATCAGCTCGTGCCAGCTTCCTGTCACCTCTACTTAGCTCATTTCAGAGTCGGCTTCTAGTGTAGTTCGTCAATGCCACTTTTATACTGACAGTGGGAGCTTTGCATTTCTGCAGCCCTTGGGAAAGACTCCCTGCAGGAACAAGCTTGTATTTCAAAGCACATTTCTATCAGCAGGACATTCCAAACTGATTCACAGCCAACCAATGATCTTTCTTGAGGTTTAGTACCTGTTCATTGATAGCAAAATATGGCAACCAATTTGAGCAACTGAGTGTGCATGAATCTGTTTCAGTGAAGGGGTAAATGTTGGCCAGGATGCTTGAAGTGATAGTGCCCACCTTGGACTAGTTCCATTGCTCCTTCACACAAGCCAAAACACACAACTGAGATTTAGCCTAAAAGCTCTTTTAAGTGATGGAACTCCAGCAAGAGTCCAGATAAGATGTACTCTTGACCTCATGATCTACCTCGTTACGGCCTTGCAGCTTATTGTCTGCCTGCACTGCACTTTCTCTGTAACTGTAACACTTTATTCTGCGTTCTGTTATTTTCCTTTGTACTACCTCAATGCACTGTTGTAATGAAATGATCAGTACGGATGGCATGCAAAGCAAAGTTTTTCACTATACCCTGGAATGTGTGACCAGCTGGTTATTTTTTTCTGATGGTCAAACCACCAGCAGATATTTTGATTTAATAAAAGGTTATAAGGTCAAAATCAAAATACTACACACAAAAATCGAAGGAGCGTTCAACATCAAAATGGAGACTGAGTCATTCTTGTAGCCATTAGCTGAAGATGGAAGTCAACTTTTTCTTTCCAACATGCAGCACGCTAGAACTCCAGCTAACATTGGGCCAGATTGACATAAGTTGTAGCTGCAAAGAGAAAGATTGTCCTTTACCATCTGATGTTCAGAATACCTGTGAGTTCCACTGTAACTGGGAAGTCATTCTCCGAAAGAGCCTTAACAATCTGCACTAGGAACCATCCAATAGAATCCACCATTTCCATTATCCACAGGGCTTCAAGGATATTCCTTGTAGACCACAGCCTAATTGAGGTGATCAAAACTGTTCTCTGCACCACCTTTCAAGGCTTAGTTATTACGGCACAGCCAACTGAATGGAACAATCATCAGCGATATGGCCAGACTCATCTTCACAACACTGAGGACAGATAGATCTTCAGCACTTACAGCAACACGAAGAGCACTTTGCAGCGAATTATGTGGTTCTTTCTGACAATCCCAATTCCTGCTTCACCTTGGGTGTCTGCTCCACCCAGTTCCTCGTACGTGCCCCTGGTCTTCTGAACCATAGTACCAGCAACTTCAGGGACCCAACAGCAAAGAGACAAAGGACTAATCAACACCAGTTACATGGTCTCACTTTTGCTACAGTTTACTATGTGGACTAACATCGGCAACATCGTCCATGAGCAGGCTAATTTAGACATGAGTGCCTTCATTGCTTAGCATCATCATTCTTCTAATACATGCATCCTCCCTCATGAATTTAGCAAATAGGTCAATGCAACACACAAGACAGAGGAGAGCTTTGCCTCACTCTGGATGTGAGCAAAAAATTCAGAATGCTGGAAAAACTCAACAGGTCAAACAAAGTTTTTCACTATACCCTGGAGGCAAAAGGCATATGTTTGTCCTGACAGAATTACACCTTTTGCCTTGACAGATGCTGCTTGACCCACTGAGTTCTTCCAGTGTTCTGCAGTCTATTTTGTCTCCAGATGTGGCCAGGAAGCTTTTCCTTTGCCATCCATTAATAGAAACTGTTCAATTGATGTATGTGCAGAGTGGTCATATACAGTTGCATCTTCGCTCCCCAAACCTATTTTGGAGAGCACAGCCATCATGAACTTGTGTGGATATTGCACCCCACCAAGATCTTTCTCCTGGTCCAAACTGACCAAACAAACATGCACCCTGCTGTCCCACACATAACTGATCATGAGTCTGTCAGGGATCTTCCTGCTCAATATGGCACAGGTCTGGAGACTAGCTACCCTTGAAAGCCTGGTGTCTTGTCATTGTGGTGGCTTGAATTGCAAAGTTATAAATTCTTTATTCTTTGTTTAATTTTGCAACAAGAAGAGATTAGACCACCTCCAAATGAAAGCTGAATTTGTAGCACCATGTTAAAGGACCACAATTTTATGGCTCACTACCAACCTCCAGTCATTCAGAAGATGGATATTAATATAACCACCACGAGCACAGTGAATTAGCACATGGAGGATTGCCTTGATTTCTCATCACCTATTGAAGAATATAATAATAAACAAATTACTATCCACCAAGTAAGGATTTTCTAAATGGCATTTATTATCTATTGCACTCTCTAATCTACCTTTGATTGAGTCATAAATGGAAAAATACTGTTTTTCTCTGAAGACCACAAGGTGCAGATACATTGCTGTGCAACTCTTGAGTGTTCTCATTTATTTCCCTTAAACATGAGGCATGGGAACCTATTTTTATTACTATTAGCAAGGGTAATATTTGGAAAAGAACTGTTTCCACTCATGATAAATCTATTGCCATCAATAGGTTGGATAAAGCTGAGTAAATTAGATATTCCGGTTACTTGTTTATTGCAGCAGATCCACTATACAACACCTCCCAGAATATTTCTATGCCTTCTTTGCTTACTTCTATTTCTTTTTCGGGATTTATTATTCTTTTGTTGCTTTATTTCAAAATTCCCTTGTGAGTACCATTTTTAATTTGACAAGAGTCTAGCTGTGGTGATGTGAAGGTGACTGTTTGATGAGAATTCTTGATTAATACAGTTTCATACTCTTCATTAAAGCTGCCAATTTTTTCATTCCTTCTTTGAAGACTTGAAAGGTAGGGTAAAGGCTATAGAATTACATGGTTCCACAGTACAAACATCAAACATTCTCATCTGAAATTCTTCTCCCTTCAATAAGTGGATTGATGCATATGTCAGAGCAGCAGTCAGAGGGACTTCAACATTCAAGTCTAATTCACAACCTAATCCTGCCCCCTCTTCCCCTTCTACCAATGTACTCTACCACCCCCTGCATTCTCTGCTCTACTTATGCACCAAAGATGGAGCAATCACAAAGGTAGAAGTAATTGGAATGTAGTGGTGGATAAAGCTGCAACTTGTCAAAGGACTGGAGAGGGAACTGGATGAACACTTAAAGAGAAAAGCTTGCCGAGCGATAGAGAAAGAAGTGGGACAAATCGGATACCATAGAACTGGCGCAAACACAGCTGGCTGACTGGCATGCTTCTGTGCTGCATCAGTCTATAATTTTATCAAAAACAGAAACTTGACAACTTTTCCACAATTTTTTGCTTGCAAATCAATACAAGAAAACAACCAGTCCTAATGAAAAGTGGAGAAAAGGCAAACTGAAGCATGAATGCCTGTTTAGCCTTAGCTTTCCTGGGGTGGAGAAGGTGGGAGGAGGGTGAGGTGCGAAATCAGCCAGCATTCCTGCAACCTTTATTGGTAAGAGGATGGATGTTGCACACGGACAGGGCTGAGATGAGCTTTGAGACCCTGGTTATACAGCTAGTTGGAGATCTAAAAGGAGGTGGAGTCATACCCCAGTGTGAGTCAGTCGCTTTTGGAGAGGAAATGAGAATAACATTCTTGCTCTTTGTAGATAAATGAAGTGATAGGAAATTTGTTGAAACAAGGCCTGTTACAATGATTTAATGTATTTCAAGACCTCCCATAACATCTACAATACCAGTATAACAAATGATTTACTTCTGAGTGATTTATCAAGCGTCTACTGGGGAAAAGATGACTTGCAGGTTGCTTAAACTAGCATTTTTCTTCAAAACGACATCTTGTAAATGGAGCAGTGTACAATGAGATAATCAGAGTGATGATAAGATTTGCTGCTACGAATTATCTTCAGCTTCAGCATGACAAAAAATGATATTTTATCCAGTGTCAATTCACAGCTATTCTCTTAAATCGAGACAGGCTTTGAAATTAAACAACTGCAGTTCTATTTGTTAAGGATAAAACAATCTTTTCAGAGCAGACTGCCCCTTACCTTCTCGATAAAAGACTCAGCAAAGGGGGTGGCAGTGAGGATGCTGGCAAGTAGTAAAGAAAAGAAGCTGGACATTTCTACAAGGATTTGGAAAGAAAAGAAGGGTGAGCAAACTGTCCTCGAGACATTGGGCTGGATCTCGCTTGACATACTCCGACTTCTGCTCTTGCCTTCTTTGGAGCACTTGCTGTCACACTTCCTTTTGCAGCTGTCTGGTTCCTCATATCATGGAGGTCTTGCTGCTGTGGTCATCCAATGAGGCATTGCGGTCTGCACGAGCAGCCACTTGGCTTCCACCCATGCAAACTGAGCCCTGCCATCATACTATCCCGATATCCTCCTGACAGAAGATCTCTTCAAACATCTCTGCATATTTCTGATGATCAGAGACATTTAGAATCAGTTAAAATATATTTAAATTATCTCAAATTATTGAAATTATTTACAAATAGTAAATTTAGAGTCATAGAGTCACACAGTACAGAAACAGGCCCTTTGGCCCAACTTGTCTGTGCTGACAAAGATGCCCATCTAAGCTAGTCCCATTTGCCTGCGTTTCATCCATATCCCTCAAAGCCTTTCCTATCCATGGTTTAAAAACATATCCATTTATTTAAAAACATAGAGTCATAGAGTCGTACAGCACAGAAACAGGCCCTGCAGCCCACCATCTATGCCGGCCATCATGCCTATCTATTACTGATCCCACTTGTCTGCATTTATTACATATCCCTCTATGCCCTGCTCATTCAAGTACCTGTCTGGATGCCTCTTAAACGTTGTTACTGTTCCTGCCTCCACCATCTCCTCTGGCAGCTCATTCCAGATACCAACTACTCTTTGTGTGAAAAATGTATCCCTCAGATCCCCTTTAAACCTTTAACATGTATATCTTGTTTAAGTTATTTCAAAGCATTAATTCCAATTAAAGAGCAAACAACATTTAGCTTCACTTACCTATTTTAAAGAGCAAACAATGTTTAGCTTCACTTACCTACTTTAAAGAAAGTTAGTGACCTTGGTGGAATGGCGCTAAATACAACAGCCATGTGTGGTGTATAACTGAGGCATAGATACCAAGTGTTTCTGGTCTCACGGCTCCATATGACCAGGAACCAGCAACTCTACCTCTCTCCCTCACTACTTCTACCACCAAAGTACTTTCCATATAAGATGGCCAATCTATAATTGTTAGCTTTAGATCCAGCAAGTTAAGAATCTGCCATTTTTTGTTGTTAACTTGCAACAGAATTCATGGAGTCAAGGAGACATAGAGAAATACAACTTGGAAACAGGTCCTTTGGCCCATAGGGACTTCAGATTTCAGATTTATTTAATGACTTGAATTTAAATTCCCAGATGCCGTGCTGTGATTCAAATTCTAGATCAATGATCTGGAATCCTGGCTGCTAATACATTGTGACTTAAAACATCTTATGATGGGGAATAGTTCTGAATTTATCAGCATTATGAAGGGTTAGTGAATAAGCTTTCTCTAGTGATGATCCTCTCATTAACATTGTAAAAGGGGACAGATCCAGGTTCAGTGGAATCACGGCTTTTACCTGTGGTATTAATGTGCAGTTCTTGTTACCAGCTTGACTGCAGGGGTTTGATGGACAGGACAAATGGATTTGGATAAATTCACATTATTGCATAACAAACTACTTTAGCCACTTCCTTGGTTAATATGCTCACAAACTTGGAGTCATGTCTATGCCTTTGTGTGAATAACTCCTTTCTTTCAGCTCACGGCTTGTTTTAAAAATTTGTCACTCAGCATGGATATAGTCCCTTTGGCCCATCGTGTCTGCACTGATCATCAACCACCCACTTACACTAATCATACTTTAATCTCATTTTGTTTAAACGTTGTATTGGTTCTTCACGGAATGCTGGGAAATAACCAATTTTTATGTGTGAGACTCATTGCACAAATTTGCCTTTATGCTACAGCTGGCTAACCCCCTTACTGTCAATTTAGATTGAGTCAAACGTGTTTTAATGCTGGTCTAGCTACAGTCAACCTGATGACTATGGGGCAAATTTTGGACACACAAGGATTAGGATTCAGAAGTAAGCAACATCATGAGGGGTAAGGATTTAGTTTAAGAGAATTTAACTGAAAGAGGGTAATTAGAGGACCTCTCAGAGGTATAAGAACAGACAGGTCTCTTTAACTAACAAAGAAGCAAGCTTCACGTACACTGTGAAAGCTTGCTTCTGCTAGAGTGGCCTGTGATGTCTATAGGTGCAGAAAAATTTCTAGACCCATATCTCTCTGTAACAGAACATTTAAGGTGACCTGAGTGAAAAACAGGAGACATTATTCTGTTTAGTCATCATTGTGTTCCTTATGTGAAGCTTACCAAACATCTGTACCCCTTTTTCACATGCAAGCACTTAGTGAGCTGATGGATTGCAGTTGTTTTGTAGGTCTTCCTATATCATGGCCCATTAAAAATGATTGTAAATCACTCAATGCAGTAATAATACATTCACTTTTACCACAGGATCATAGTATATCCATAACTGATAAAGACAAGATAAATTTGAGAAGGAATCATGGATATTAGAGGTCCAACTGATATAAAGAGAATATAAAAGAAATTGCTGTTACTAGAGATGCTACCTATGCTTAATATCTGTAAAGTCCCCATTGCTAATTTTGTAAAGTGAGCTATTTAAAGCATTTGAAGTGTGAGACTGACTCTTTTTCAGATGCTTTGATGAAACTACATTCAATGAATCTTAATTAATTTATAGAAAATCTATAATCACACCTGATTATTTTCAACTACAATAGCACCAGAAATTCTGTCAACAGACACATGGAGAATCAGTCACTAGATGGTAATCACGCATCATAAAGGCTCAGCTGCTTATGGGTTGAAGGTTACTAACAAATATATTTGATCTACAATCTTTTTCGTTTTGAAACCGTTCTGAGACTAGTCACAAGGTGCTGTAAAAAAGGCAAGCTTACCTTTCTCTCAAACAATGTTAAATTATATTTTGGAACTGTTATGGTAATTCATATATAATGGTCAAAATTATTTATAATATGATTCCCTTCCTGAATCCCTAGAGCGTTTAGATCGTATGCAAAGCACAAATCAGGAGTGCGAAAGAATATTCCCCATTTGTTCGGACACATTTGTCTCCAGCAAGCACCCTGACATCATTCACAGTAAAGCAGCCCACTTGATAGCCCCCTCCCCATTAATCACTTTAAATAATCATTTCATCCTGCAATGGGGCATTTTGTCTGTCGTGTGTACAATCTATAGGGTGCATTGCAAAAACTCATCACAGCTCAGGATCTCCCAACACATGGAGGAGGGCCAAGAGTAGCAGGTGCACCAAAATATCTGCAAGTTCTTCTCCAACTCATACATCATCTGAGATGGACATATATCACATATTCTTCATCATCTTCAGATGAAGAACCCACCCTATACTATTGAGAGTACTTTCAACTCATGGACTTAAGCAGCAGTTCAAGAACACAGCTCAATCCCAACTTTCCAAGGGCAGTTAAGGACAGGCATTAAATGATGGACTTGCTGGGAATGTTTTTAATCACAGTTACATGCTCGTCCTTTAAGGCAGGTGTAAATTTGTGGTCTATACATTTACAGGCTGTCCCCGCATTAAGAACACCCGACTTATGGACATCCCTAAATATGAACAAGCTCCCATAATATTATTAAATTCAGAAGTCTGGCATACATACATATGTTCGTTCCTATCTCTCTCTTCACTAAAAGTGAAGAGAGTTTCCTCTCTCTCTTCACTTTTAGTAATTGCTCTTTCTTATCAGCTTATATATTTTTGATGCCATTCATTGTAATACTGTGGAGGTATGGTTACCATGTCGAGTAGGGAAGGACAAGGGCAGCAAGGACATGGGAATACCACCACCTGCAGATTCCCCTCGTAGGTGCACACCATCCTAACTTGGAAATATAACATCTTCCCTTCAATGTTGCTGCGTCCAGATTTTGAAACTACCTGTCCAAGAGCACTGTGTGAGTTCCTTCACTGAAAAGACTTCAATAGTTCAAGAAGCAGCTCAACACAATTAAGGACAAAAAGGGATGGGCAATAACACTGGCCTTGTTAGCAATGTCCAGACCCAGAAAAAATGAATTTTAAAATGTCCACACAAGTAATGTTAACCAATATTTGGCATTGAACTACATCATCGTGCAGATGACCAAAATCTTGGGCAAAAAATTTAATATACCATCTTAAAGGAGGGTTGAGAGATGAAGAGATGGAAAGATTTAGCGAAACAGATCCAGACCTTGGTTCCTTAACCATGACCATTAGAGATGGAGTAATTAAAGTCAGGTTACAGGTCAGAATTGGTGAAGTGTAGGTATCTCAAATGAATGAAAGATCAGAACAAGTTAATGAGAAAGAAAGAAATGTGGGCATGGAGGCATATGAAAACACAGATAAGAATTTTAAGATCACCCAGGAGCCAGCTTATCTCACTGCACGTGGGAATAATGGATGAATGGAACATGTTACATGATAGGATGTGAGAAAAACCTTCACTGACTTAACTATAGAATAGACAGACAACAACGGACATCGGTCTGGCACAATGACTGATCCCATTATGTAGTTTCGATCTGTGTAAAGAATTGCCAAGAAGTTCTGTTCTTGGGAAAGAAATACTTCTGGGAACAGTTCAGTTTGTTATATGTGATTTACCACAAAAAATATCAGCCCCAATACGGTTGGAATCTCACTGATGCTCTGATGCATGTGAAAGTTCTATTTTTATATCTTTCAAGTTTAGAAAACACAATGAATAAAAAGTAATTTAGTATTTCATAAAATCTCAATTTGGCAATACAATGTGACTTATAATAACTGAATTATCTGATGTGTTTCATACTCCAGCCCTGCCTTAATTAACATGCATCTGGCAGGTGGCTTGGATTATTCTATTTCACAAATAGCAGTTAATTGCAATAGTCATAAATTTTCACATGCACATTTTTCAAAGGTGGTCATTTATACTAATACAGTGATGATGGTGCAGGCAAGATTTATGTGAGGAAAGTTGAGCACTCAGCAATGCATGAAAGACTGATAGGTTAAATTCTATAATTTATAACAGAAAAACAACATTGTAACATGTATTATAAACCTAATGATAAATTTTAAATGACACCTTACTTCCCTTGCATCTTACAGACTGTGCATTTTTCTAAAGCTGGTTGAAGTTGGGTTTTAATTTCACACGGCAGGAACCTAAAATTCTAATAAAAATAGTGGGGTGCCTACAATCTTTTCAACTAGTGGTTTTGATTTTGTACAATAACAATATTTATTTCAAATCAGAATGAAAAGTTATTCAAAATATATCCTTTATGTCAGAACTCAAACTGTAGGTATTTTTTCCAATGGTTGGAAAATAGCTTCTGCTGTATCAGTGAATCAAACCTGGAGAATTACATACATGGAGTGTCCCAAATGAAGTATTATTGCTCCTTGAGGGTGCCAATAAATTGGATTCCACAGGACCATTCATCCACCTACATTGTACTGGTTTATTCTACCTGTTGGAAGGTTACATGGCTGTTGTTGACAATAAGGGTCCAAGAAAAAGCTGATGCAGTGCAGCTAGAGTACAGGATGGACTGGGGGGTGGCCTGTAGGATCTCAGTTTAATACCTCATCATAAAATAGCATCTTCAGACAGTATAAGATTCCTGAATGCTGAACTGAAGCATCAGCATGATTTTTTATGCTCAAGTCTCAGAGTGGGACTTAAATTCATAAGCTTCAAAATCAGTGCAACCAACTGAGCCTTGACTGAGTCAAATATTTTGACTCTCTTCTCATCACAATATTTTTATATCTAGCTGGTGAATGTTAAACTGTGATTGACTATGATAGGTAATATAGAATGTTGTACATGCAGGGATTATGATGGACTTGACTCTTAGACACTTTATTTGGATTGATGGCACTTATCATTTCCTGAACCAGATTTAAAATGTATTCTAAAACATGACTCTAAAGCATTTTGGAGCATATTGTAAAAGGTCATTTATAAATCTAACTTTCTAACAGTTCTAGGCAGGACCAATGGATAATTGAAAGAGCCAAATGTGACTCTGCCCTGTGTCTGCAGAAGTTAAAATCCTTTGGTCAGTGCTGGCTTTAACTATAAGACCTGAAGAAATAGGAGCAGGAATAGGCCATTCAGCCCCTTGAACCTGTTCCATTATTCAATCAGATCATGGTTGATTCAAATTCCCAAGTCCACTTTCTACCCCTAACGCATAAATCTTGATTCTCTTTATTGATTAAAAACTGTCAGAGCTTTGAAGATATTCAAGAGATCAGCTTCCACTGCTTTCTGAGATAAGGAATTCTAAAGTTTCACAACTCTTTGAATGAAGAAATTCTTCCTCATCTCAGTCTTAAAATAAGTAGCCCTCATTCTGGACAGACTCCCTCATGAGGGGAAATGTTTTCCTGTTATTTAGCCTATCGTGCCCTCTAAGGATCTTATATATCTCAATCAGGTCCGATGACTATGACCTGTTCAACCTTTCTTCAGAAGACAAACCTTCCAGAGCTGGGATCTGGCGGCAATGTTAAATTACTCCTCAAATAAGGAAACAAGTGCAGTACACAGTACTGTTAATGTGATCTCACTAGTGCCTTGTACAATTGTAGTAAGACTTCCTACTTTTATACTCCAAATTAAAACTAGCATTTCCTTGCCTTCCTCGTTACTCGCTGCATCGCCACACTAGCTTCCTGTGTTTCATGTACAAAGACACACAAACCACTTAGTGCTGCAGTTTTCTATAGACTTTCTCCGTTTGATAATTCTTCCTTCCAAAGTAAACAACTTCACATTTTCCCACATTATACTCCATTTGCCAATTTTTTTCCCACTCATTTAACTTATTGATATCTCTCTTGAAACGGTGTCCTCCTCATACCTCACCTTCCCACCTACTTTTATATCATCCACTGAATTGGCTGCAATATGTTTGCTTCCTTTCTCTAAATCATTAATATATATTGTAAACTGATGCAATCCATGTGGCATCCTCCTGGTTACAGGTTGCCAACCTGAAGATGACCTCCAATCTTGAACCCATATTGACTCTGCTTGATCAGATTATGATTTTCCAAATCTTCTGCTGTTACCTCCTTAATAAGATAAGATAACATATCTTTATTAGTCACATGTACATTGAAACACACAGTGAAATGCATCTTTTGTGTAGAGTGTTCTGGGGGTGGCCCGCAAGTATCGCCACGCTTCCGGTGTCAACATAGCATGCTCACAACTTCCTAACCTGTACATCTTTGGAATATGGGAGGAAATCAGAGTACCCGGAGGAAACCCACGCAGACACGGGGAGAACGTACAAACTCCTTACAGGCAGCGGCAGGAATTGAACCCAGGTCACTGGCGCTGTAATAGTGTTATGCTAACCGCTACACTATTGTGCCTGCCTCTAACATTATATCAAATAATAGATGTTAGACTAATAGTCTTTAGTTACACGTTTTTGGCCTCCTACCCTTTTTGAGTAAGGGTATCACATTGTCAGTTTTCCAGTCCTTTGGTATTTCTCCAGAATCCAAGGATTGCTGGAAGATTACAACAATGTCTCTGTCTCTGTAGCCACTTCTTTTAGAATTCTAAAATGCAACTTATCAGGTCAAGGAAAGTTAACAGCCTGTAACCTTAATACGAATTCTGCAATGATGATGATGGTATTTCATTCCTCCCCCCTGTTTTTAATGAAATATTTGCAGTATCTTTATAAAGACTGATTCAAAATATTTAGCTTCATCTTCAAACCCATCATGAATTGTTGCCACCTATATGTTTTCTCCTTCAATTTAGTGTCCTCCTTAGCTACTTCCTTGATTAGGCATGGTTGGTTCATTCTCTCCACTCTCCCAATCCTACACCCTTTCCTCTTCATTGTTTGCTGGGAGTCGTGAATTATCTCCTTATATGCCTGTCACTGCTTGTCTATTGACCTACTTTTGCCAACTCAGTGTTGACTCCATTGCAATTCTACTAATTAAAGTTTCTAACACAGTTGCTAGTTTCTTGCTTTAGAGGAATGAGGGGGTGACCTTATTCAAACATATAAGATCCTAAGGGGGCTTGACAGGGTAGATGTTGAGAAGTTTTCACCAGTGGGAGAGTCACGGACAAGGGGATACAGCTACAAGATATGGGGCCAGTCGTTTAAGACTAAAGTGTGTGGGAATTTCTTTTCTCAGAGGGTAGTGAATCTCTGGAATTCTCTGCCCCCGAGGATGGTGGAGACCAGATCATCAGATATGCTTGAGGTGGAAATAAATAAATATTTGAAAGATCGAAGAATTGAAGGTTATGGGGAACAGGCACAGAAGAATAGGCCAGCATGGATCAGCCATGATCATGTTGAATGGTAGGGCAGGCTTGATGCACCAGGTGGCCTACTCCTACTCTTATTTTCTTGTGTGCTTGTGTTTCAGACCCAAGTTTCTCACTCTCAAGATGAATACTAAATTCTATCATCCAGTGGTCATTACTTCCCAGAGCATCTTTTGCTCTGATTTAAGGCTGTCTCATTTCACATTGCCAGATCCAAAACAGCCTATTCCCTCTGATTTTTTCCAAGATGTATTGCTCTCAGAAGCTACTTTGACTATTTTCTATGAATTCTTTCCAATTTGATTAACCCAATTTACATGAAGAATAAAGTCATCCATGATTAACTCTTCTTACTTGCTCCCACTCCACATTAAACCCAGTAAAAGCTCTGAATATGCCAGCACTCTAAAATGGATGATTTTGATATTAAAATATAGCTCAACTTATATAAGAGAAAGAAAGAATGAATTCATCAAATAATGAAAGAACTTGCATTTATATTATGTAATTTTCTGTACTTTTGAAATGCACTCTGCTAAAGTAAGGAACCACTATTGCTAATTCAGCCAGGACATTCGAAGAATTCTTCTTCAAAATTTTCCACATTTTCTTTACTGCTCATCTGAGTTTAAATTTCAGCTGAATGTGCCATGTGAAAGATACACCTCCAATAGGGCTTTGTCAGTACTGCACTCAAATGCCAGCCTGCTATTTGCAGTCAGAAGTCTGGAGATCGTCTTGAACTTACAACCTTTGAATGCAGAGGCAAATGTGCAACAAACTGAGTTTTGGCTGACATTGACTGAAAGAAAGAAAGCTAACTTCTATTCATCACATTGTTAGGACATCCCAAAACACTACTTCAGAAATGCATTAGGTTTTGAAATATAATGAACAGTCATGTCAGCAAAATAAGGCTCCAGTGTGGCACAGCCTAAACACAATCATCTTAGAACCCAAATTCTAATCTCTGCTTTGATATGACATAGAATTAAAAGCAGGTTTAATATTGAGAATATTTTTTCAGTAAATCCATTGAGCACACTGGTTAACTGATTTCATTTTGGTGCAATCCAAACTCAGTCCCACTGGGAAAATCTGAACCAAGTCTGATGAAAATGGATAAAATTCTTTTAACGAAAAGCAGAATAACTTATTTTTTTCACATAATTAACAACCACCAATGAAATTGCTTTCCCAGAAATCATATGTTTCATAATGGAATATTTGTTCAATATATTTTGCAAGCTAATAAGGAAATGATATTTTCCTTACAAAGTTTTTCATTAAAAGAGGAATCTCAATTCTAATATACTGCTTCATTTTCAGTGACATGAAGATATATTACAGTGTTCATTTGGAAGAAAAAATAATTGAACTGGATATTGCTGTAGCTGGTTTCTAATGGTGTCTATGGTGGATCCTCACTGATTGGTTTCCTTATGAGAGTCATGGAGTTATACTGCACGGAAAAAGGATCTTTGGCCCAACTCGTCCATGCTGACCAAGTTGTCTACTTGAGCTAGTTACACTTGCCTGTGTGTGGCCCAATTCCCTCTAGACCTTTGCTGACCATGAACCTGTCCAAATGTCTTTTAAACGTTGTAATTGTACCTGCCTTTACCACTTCCTCTGACAGCTCGTTCCATTTACCCACCGACTAATGGAGAGATTTGTAGAAGAATGGAATATATTAGCACAGAAGATGACCTTTCACATTTTCTCTGCATTGTAACCTTAACTGAATATTTGCAGAGGTAAAAGTTGTTATCTCTTAATTTATATTTCCTGTGCCATACGGAATTGGCTGACACAGTAGTGCAGCAGTCAGCATAAGGCTATTATAGCGCCAGCGACCCGGGTTCAATTCCGGCCGCTGTCTGTAAAGAGTTTGTACAGTCTCCCCGTGTCTTCATGGGTTTCCTCTGGGTGCTCCGGTTTCCTCCCACATTCCAAAGATGTACCGGTTAGGAAGTTGTGGGCATGCTATGTTGGCACCGGAAGCATGGCGACACTTACGGGCTGGCCCCAGAACACTCTATGCATGTGATTAGTCTTATCTTATCTTATCACAGGCAACAGCTTGGGCAAATGAGTTGTAGTGTAAAAACATCTTAAATGTGGTCACTGTTCTTGACTCCACCACCTCCTCTGGCAGCTCATTCCAGATACCAACTACTCTTTGTGTAAAAAATGTATCTCTCAGATTTCCTTTAAACCTCCTCCCTCTCGCCTTAAACCTATGCCCTCTGGTTTTAGACACTCCTACCATGGGAAACAGACACTGGTTATCTACCCTATCTATGCCCCTCATAATTTAATTCATCTCTATCATGTCATCTCTCAGCCTCCTTTGCTCCAGAGTAAACAGACCCAGCCAATCCAATCTATCGTAATAACTCAAGCCCTCCAATCCAGGCAACATCCTTGTGAATCTTCATTGCACAAAGATTATGACTGTTAGTAAATAAGAACTGTTGTGTGTCAGAGCAATCAGGCTGAAAATCTCACTGCAGATGTATTTTGCAAGCTGCACAACAGTTGGAAACTCTTATGGAAGTTTTGCCAAAAATCAGCTTTAAGGGAAAACAAAAATCCCACTGAAAAATAAGGGACATATCTCTCAAAGGGTACCTAGGCAACCACAAATGTGTGCAAAATTGCAGTACTGTATGTTAATACATGTGTCACTTGGACATGTCAATGATTTTTTTTTAGACCAACATCCAACAGCCGACCCATGGACAAGCCTACACCTTAATGTTACAAAACCATTTTGGTTAGACTGCTTATTGCCTACGTGTACCTTACAAATATAATCAGCATTCTACATATATCATATTATCTTTATGTGTATACTATATTGAATTCCTTCATTACAGGCCATCCCTGGATTAAGAACACCCAACTTTGGAATTGGAATTGGTTTATTATTGCATACGATTCATTCAGATCAATTCATTACACGGTGCATTGTGGTAGCACAAGGTAAAACAATACAGAATGCAGAGTAAAGTGTCACAGCCATAGAGTAAGTGCAGTGCAGGAAGACAATAAGGTGCAAGGTTATAATGAGGTAGATTATCATGTCAAGAGTCCATTTTATTGGACTAGAGAATCATTCAACAGCGGGATAAAAGTTGTCCTTGAGCCTGGTGCGTTCAGGCTTCTGCCCGATGAGAGATGGGAGAAGAGAGAATGTCTGGGGTGGATGGGATCTTTGATTAAGCTGGCTGCTTTTACCGAGGCAGAGAGAAGTATAGACAGAGTCCATGGAGGGGAGGCTGGTTTCCAAGATGTGCTGAGTTGTATCCACAATTCTCTGCAGTTTCTTGCGGTCCTAGGCAGAGCATTTGCCATACCAAGCCGTGATGCATCCAGATAGGATGCTTTCGATAAAAGTTGGTGAGTGTCAAAAGAAACATGCCAAATTTTTTTAGCCTCCTAAGGAAGTAGATGCACTGGTGAGCTTTATTGACCATGGTGTCTACGTGGTTGGATCAGGACAGGCTGTTGGTGATGTTCATTTCTAGGAACAAGGCTCTCAAACTGCTCAATCACAGCACCGTTGATGTAGACAGGAACATGTACACCGCCCACCTTTCTGAAGGCAATGACCAGCTCTTTTGTTTTGCTGACTTTGAGGGAAAGGTTGTTGTCATGGCACCATGCCACTAAGCTCTCTATCTCCCTCCTGTACTCTGACTCATCGTTATTTGAAATATGGCCCACTACGGAGGTATCATCTGCAAACGTGGATGGAGTTAGAGCAGAATCTGGCCACGCAGTCATGAGTGTATAGGGGGTAGAGTAGGGGGCTGAGGACGCAGCCTTGTGGGGCACCAATGTTGAGAATAATCATGCCGGAGGTGTTGCTGCCTATCCTTATTGATTGCGGTCTGTTGGTCAGGAAGTCGAGGATCCAGTTACAAAGCAAAGTGTTGAGTCCCAGGTCTCAGAGTTTGGTGTTGAGTTTGCTTGGAATTATAGTATTGAAGGCAGAGCTGTAGTCAATAAACAATAGTCTAATGTCAGTGTCTTTACTGTCCAGATGCCCCAGAGATGAGTATAGGGCCAGGGAGATGGCATCCACCATAGACCTATTTCGGCAATAGGCGAATTGCAGTCGGTTGAGGTTTTCTGGGAGGCTGGAGTTGATGCGTGCCATGACCAGCCTCTCAAAGCACTTCATGATGGTGGATGCCAGAGCCACCGGTCGGTAGTCATTAAAGCACATTACCTTGTTTTTCCTAGGTAGTGGGATGATAGTGGTCTTCTTAAAACAGGTGGGAACCTCAGATTGAAGCAGGGAGAGGTTAAAAATGTCTGCAAATACCCCCACAGGCTGATCTGCACAGGATCTAAGGACACGGCCAGGGGCACCATCCGGGCCGGATGCTTTCCGCAGGTTCACTCTCTGGAAGGCTGATCTTACATCCTCAATGGTGACTGTGGGTTCAGGTGCATTGGAGGTTGTCAGTGTGGGTGGTGACATACCAATCCCCTTCTGTTCAAAACGTGCATAGAATGCGTTAAGCTCAACAGGAAAGGATGCGCTGTTGTCGGTGATGCTGCCTGACTTCGTTTTGTAGCCCGTTATAGCATGTAAGCCCTGCCACAACTGACGGCTGGCCTGGGACTCGACTTTGGACTTATGGACACCCCTACATAAGAACGAGCTCTCATAATATAAATTAAATTCAAAAATCAGATGTACGTACATACATTTGTTCCTATGAATGGCAGAACTATTTTCCTCTCACTCTCCACTTTTAATAATTTTCTTTATTATCAGTCCAAAATGCTTTTGATGTCATTCATTGCAATATTGTGGAGATATGTTTAACATACTGAGTGATTTTTTTGTGTATTTTCCTACTTACAGACAGAATTGACTCATGGACATCTATAAACACAGAACCCATTTGTTACTCGAGGATGGCCTATTACTGGAGTGATAGTATGAACATCCACCTCACTGTACTGTGTATATGACAAATTTATATGTGGATTCACACATGCTCATTGTGGATAGAGAGTTTAATAAACCAGGTGTACAAGCACCAGCACTTCTCTGTTTCTCCTTGTTCCTCAGTGTTACTGCACTACCCACAGTGAGAACAAGGCTCAGTACATTACAACTGACAACAAGGGTGTAAAGAATGTGTGAGGCAAAAATACTAATGGACTTTGTGTCAAGCAAGAAGACTTATTTGTAAGACAACAATGCTGGTGACCACAAGAGCAGCTTGAGACCCTGGCAGCATTGCTGAGCAGAGTGACAGATAACCCTGACTGAAGTCAGGGAGGAAGCATAGGAGCTTGAGAGGCTCCCTGGTGAATTTCCTCAGCAAGAACTTGCACATCTCCAATGGATGACTTTGAGTCTGGGTGTATCAGGATAAGAAAACTCCCAACAGCAGATTTCAGCAAGTTGATAGTTGAGCTAGAAAAGTCCATTCAGATGTTGTGGTCAGTGAACTAAACGTGCACTTAGAAGGGAACCTTTGCATATTCAGATGTGAAGTCATTAGTTTTAGCTGGAATTACATCAGAAGAAACAGTCAAAATGGCTGCTCAGACTCAAGATGTTGGAAGCCTTGATATACGTGAATGAGTGATTGAGATCTTCCATTCAAAGATCCAGCACATGGAAATGCTATTTTTTGAACAACAAATAACATATTGCAAATTGATGATGATGTGACAGTGTGTCAAAATTACAGAACTATTTTAATTGAAGTGAGTTCCAAAGTGTACACTGCACCAACAGATCTTATACCATCACAGAAAGCAGAAGGTATTCCATTTAGCTAAGTAGCTACAAGATTGTTTCAATTCTGAACCATCATAAATTACAGGAGCCAACAAATTTAAAACTAAAATCAGAAATCATGAGAACATCAGAAAGTACGTTACCTTGTAGAAGCACATGTCTCACCACTGTAGTTTCAGCACTTAATTAGACCATGCAAGTTTTCCAATTGTTTGCGGTTTAATCAATAAACATATTCAACTGAAGATTTTAAATACACAGAATCTGAAATCCCAATGTGTAAGATGTACCATCTATGGACTATCAAAAATGTACCATCAGTGGAGATAGCATCAAGGAATGCTAAAAGAAAATCATTCACAGCAAGGTGCAAATATGACACCGATTTACAGACATGGATCAATGCCATTCCAAAGCACATGGTTGATGTTGTTGTGAATTACTGTTATAGAAGTAATAGAAGCTGTACATGTGTCCAGTTAAATCAGCAAAACATTTTATCTGTCGGAAAAATTACCTCAGCATGAATCTAAAGCCAAAGTAGTTACCTAAAGCAAGCACAGTAATGTTCTTTCTTCAAGAATGAAAGGTTTCACAATAAGAAGCCAGAGAGAGTATCCGGGAATGAAACCAATGAGATGAATGGAGAACTGAACTTAGGCAGTACTTTTTGTCACCCATGGCAGAAGCAGAACAACTTCAAGTTCAATTATGGTTAAATAATCAGCGTGTTAATGCGAGAATTGACTAGAAAGCAGACTTCTCAATTAAATGCAAGAATGCGTATCTAAGTCAATTTAGCCACGTGCCGTTATTGAGTTAACTTGAAAACATATTTACGTGAAATATTGAAGACTTTAGGTTGGACAAAATATTTATTGAGTCACAATAAATAACAAATAAAACTAACAGTGGATGTAGCTGATTACATTAATTAACCAAGATTGATGGGTAACGCTTGGCTCAGAACATTGAAGCTGGACTGGAAAGAGGTGTTCAGCCTGGTTACTTCAAAAGCACACAAAAATACTATGGGGAAAAATATACAGGAAATATTCCAGGATACCCACACAGATATTATAGGTCATAATGCTTTAGCAAGTAAGTGCAAAAGCAATCACGTATTGTCCTCAACCTGTGCCACCTGCACTGAAGAAACAGGTGATGAAAAGTTAGATAAATAAGAATGAAAGAGAGTTCAGGTGAAGGTCCAGAGTATAAAGTGGAAAAGGTAACCTGCCTTGTGATTATAAGGTATCATTGAACCAGGAAATTAACAGGCCATACCCATTGATGAGCAATACCATTGGTAAGGAATATCCATTGCCTTCTTCACAAGATCCATATGCAGTGTTAGCAGCAGCCAAAATATTTGCCATACAAGATCCTTCACATGCCTATGCAGACTTAAATGTGGACAAGGAGAGTCAGCAATATCTGATAATTAATAAGCTTAAGATTTGTATTCTTACACAAAACTACCTTCTGGCATGAAATTATCACTGGAGGTCGTTCAGGTTACAATGAACAAGATCACATACAATGAAACTTGTGTGCGATGCTTTTAGTTGTGAAGTAGGAACAGTAATTAGTCATGTGGATAATGACTAGGAAAAACAATTTCATTTGCATTATTTGCATTAATGATCATTAATGATGAGTGAAAGAAATTATGCTCAGATTGAAGTGTTAGGTGCTGTCTTTG
This sequence comes from Pristis pectinata, assembly GCF_009764475.1. NCBI lineage: Eukaryota > Metazoa > Chordata > Chondrichthyes > Rhinopristiformes > Pristidae > Pristis > Pristis pectinata. The sequence goes on from NC_067410.1 coordinate 67,169,502, forward strand.
TAGTGAAAGGGTTTCATCAATCCCCATTGGGAAGACGTTGCACATTGTCACAGACCACAAGCCTTTATTAGCAATTCTTGGCCCCAGGTCAGCAATACTGTCAACGGCTGCATCCAGAATGCAAAATGAATGCAGCCATTGACAGTATTGCTGTCAACTCTCTTTCTCAATATGATCACAAATAGAAGTTCAAAACAAAATGCAATGAAGCTTGTGAGAGTTCCGACTTAGAGAGTGAAGGCATGATTTTCACCTTGAAAACTAGCAGAAAATGATTTCCTGGTTACAACACTGAAGAAAGCTGAGAAGACACTAAAATATGTCTGGCTAGAGTTTAAATATCTTGTGGACTTCTTTGCATGCAAGTCATGTCTTGAAGCAGCTTTCTGCCAGTTAAATCGAGCAAACCCTATTGTAGATCAAAGTGTTGTGAATTAAGGGGTTCCTGATGCAATATTAATGCTTAAGTCAAGCCTCTGTCAGACTTATTCTTATTGGTTTATATATATCTGCAGAATCCATAACACTGTGTCCCTTCAATGATCACAGCGTTGGTATGTTATACACCTCAGTGCAATATGCCACAGAAAGTCTGCTGGAGACGGATCAGTTTGTAACTCCTGGTAACTGGGGTTCACTCACCATACAGGACTCAATCATTGCATCAGATTGCATTCATTTGGGGATGGGGGTGAGGGCACTCAGACTGAAAATTGCTGTTACCTCCCTTTATATTTTTCCTCACCTCTATGGCAACTTTTCTATATCTGTTCCATTGACGGCAGGGAGAGAGCTTTTTTAAAATAAGACCACCTTCCCAGCAGTCAGTGCATTAATGATTTGGCAGTTGTGTAGTCTTTAACAGTGTTTAAGATTAGATTTTGGTTTAAATTAATAAAACAAAAGAACAAAGGTCAGTTGTCCCAGTAATTGTTAAAATAACCATAATAAATTAAAAGTAACTGAAAGAAGCAAGTGAAGAGATTGCTGGGATTTAGACAAGGATCTGTGTGTCCTCATTAGCAACAGGCGATGTCCCGGAGGACTGGAGAGTAGCAAATGTGCCTTTGTTCAAGAAGGGAAATGGGGATAATCCAGGTAAATATAAACCAGTAAACCGAACGTCAGTGGTAGGGAAGTTATTGGAGAGGATACTGATAGGATTTATGAACATTTGGAAAGGCATGGCCTGCTTAGGGACAGTCAGCATGGCTTGGTGCAGGGCAAGTCATGCCTTACAAACTTGACTGAGTTTTTTGAGGAGGTGACAAAGGTGCTTAATGAGGGTAAGACAGTGGACGTTGTCCACATAGACTTTGATAAGGTTCCTCATGGTAGGTTGATTCAGAAGATAAAAATGCATGGGTTCCAGCGTGAATTGCAAGTTTGGATTCAGAACTGGCTTGCTCATAGAAGACAGAGAGTTGGGGTGGAAGGCTGTTATTCTGGCTCGAGGTCCGTGACCAGTGGTGTTCCACAAGTATCGATGCTGGGACCTCTGCTATGTGATATACAGTATATCAATGATTTGGATGAAAATTCAGATGGGTGGATTAGCAAATTGGCAGATGACACCAAGATTGGTGGAGTTGTTTACAGTTTAAAGGACTATCAAAGAATACAACAGGATATAGATCATTTACAGATATAGGCAGAGAAGTGGCAGATGGAGTTTAATCTGGGCAAGTGTGAGGTGTTGCACTTTGGGAGGTCAAATGAAAGGAGAATGTATACAGTTAATGGTGGGCCTCTTAATAGCCTTGAGGTAGAGAGGGATCTTGGGGTCCAGGTCCATAGTTCACTGAAAGTGGCTACGCAAGTGGATAAAGTGGTAAAGCAAGGCTTCTGGAATGCTTGCCTTCAATGGTTGGGGTGTTGAGTATAAGAGTAAGGAAGTCATGCTGCAGATATGTAAAACTTTAGTCAGACCACACTTAGAGTATTGTGGGCAGTTCTGGTCATCCTATTATAGGAAGGATATGGAAACTGTGGAAAAGGTTAAGAGGTTTACCAGGATGCTGCCTGGATTAGAGAGTATGAGCGATAAGGATAGGTTGAACAAACTTGGGTTGTTCTTCCTTAGAGTATCGGAGGCTGAGGGAAGACCTGATAGAGGTTTTTAAAATTATGAGGGACATAGGTAGGGTAGACAGTCAGAATCTGTTCCCCAGGATAGAAATGTCAAACACCAGAAGACATGCTTTTAAGGTTAGAGGGGGGAAGTATAGAGGCAACTTGAGGGGCAAGTTTTTTACGCAGAGAGTGGTAGATGCCTGGAATGGGTTACCAAGGGTAGTAGTGGATGCAGGCAGTTTGGTGGAGCTTAAGAGGCTTTTAGATAGACACATGAATATGAAGGGAATGGAGGGATATGGATGATAAACAGGAGGATATTTAGTATCAATCGGCATCAAGATTGGCACAACATCGTGGGTCAAATGGCCTGTCCAGTTCTGTTCTGTGTTCTATGTAACCATTCTGAATTTTACCCATACATAATATCTCCTTCCAGTGCCTTCAGCACAATATGAACCGTTCATTTGTTATTGCCCATGTTATGCCATCTCTCAAAGTTAAAAGTACTGACTTTAAGTTTGTTCCAAAATGTTCTTGGCTGAGGAAATGTTTTAACCAGTGCCCGCAATATCCAGCATGCTGTACTGTCATTATCATTCAAGATTGTACTGGAGATAACTTTAAATATTCAGACCAACTTTTCATTTCCTGTTACCACAAAGAATGGGATTAATTAGTTTACATGTAAGAATGCCTTTCACAGCTGCTTCTGATTTCACTGAGTACTTTTGTTGCTGTAGCCACAATGAATGCTGCAAAAATGTATTTAATCAAACGGCATTAACCCATGGATTAGTTGCTGTCTTTGTTCTGTTGTGTATTGCACCTGGTTTTGCTTCTGCTTCCCCCCCCCCCAACCCCCCCAATTTACATTTCTTTTAAATTGCATTTCTACCAAGAAGGGGATTCATCTCTTGACATGGTATGTGAAAGAAAAGAAAGAACTGTTTTTACATGACATCAGGACTTTTTCGAGATATCCCAACTCATTTTGTTACAAATGAAATACTTCTGTGGTGTAGTCATTGTTGTAATGTGGGAAACACAGCAGCCAGTACATACAAACACCAATGTGATAATGTACAAATAATCTATTCTTCTGATGTTGGCTGAAGTAATCCAGTGGAAGTTTTACATTCATCTGAGAGAGGAAGTTGGCCCTTGGTTAAATATCCCATCTAAACATCAGCACCTCTGGCATTCCCTCAGCTCTGCATTAAAGTGCCAGCCTCCATTTTTGTGCTCATAACTCTGGAGCAGGACTTAAACCTAGAACTTTCTGAATCATGATCAAGAGTGCTCCTACAGTAATGTCAGCTGTTTAGTCTGTGATTCAAGATGCCTGCAGAATTCCTCCAGATTTGAAGTTACAAGTAATGTCAGTTGGTTTTTTAATTGCCATTTTACCCAAACATTAAAGGCTAAAAAGAGTTCTATATTTCATTTAACGGTCCTTGGAAGTTGTTGGTTTTATACTCAAGATTTATCAAATAAATTGTTATTATTTTTTCCATATGGTCATAGAGTCATAGAGCAATACACCACAGATACAGGCCCTACGGTACAACCAGTCCATGCCAACCACGGTGCCCACCCAGCTAGTCCCAATTTTCTGTGTTCAGCCCATATCCCTCTAAGCCCCGCCCCTCCATGTACCTATCCAAGTGCTTCTTAAATGATACTATTGCACCTGCCTCAACCATTTCCTTTGGCAACTCGTTCCATATACTCACCAGCTTCTGTGTGAAAAAGTTGCCCTCAGGTCCCTTTTAAATCTTTCCTCTCTCACCCTAAACCTATGCCCCTAGTTTTGGACTCCCCTGCCATGGAGAAAAGACTGTTACCATCCACCTTATCTATGCCTCTCATAATTTTAAACACTTCTATAAGGTCACCCCTCATTCTCCTACATTCCAAGGAATAAAAACCTGGTCTGGACAACCTCTCCCGATAACTCAGGCCTTCTAGTCCAAGCAACATCCTTGTAAATATTTTCTGCACTCTTTCTAGTTTAACCACATCTTTCCTAAACAGGGTGACCAAAACCGTACACAGTGCTCAAATGCGGCCTCACCAACGACTTGTACAACTGCAACGTAATGTCCCAACTCCTATACTCAGTGCCCTGACTGATGAGGGCCAGCATGCTAAATGCCCTTTGCACCACTCATTCTACCTGTGATGCCACTTTCAACAAACTGTGCACTTGTACTCCTAGATCTTTCTGTTCCATTACACTCCTGAATGCCCTACCAATCATAGTATGAGTCCTATGCTGGTTTGACTTTCCAAAATGCATCACCTCACACTTATCTGTATTGAAATCCATTTGCTGCTCCTGGGCCCACTTCACTAACTGATCAAGATTCCTCTGTAATCTACAATAACTTTCTTCACCATTAACAACAACTCCTAATTTTGTGTGATCTGCAAACTTACAGAATCAGAATCAGGTTTATTATCACAGACATATGCCATGAAATTTGTTGTTTTACAGCAGCAGTACAGTGCAAGACATAAAAAATTGCTATCATTAACAAAATAAATAAGTAGTGCAAAAGAGTAATAATGAGGTAGTGTTCATAGGTTCATGGACCATTCAGAAATCTGACGGAGGAGGGGAAGAAGCTGTTCCTGAAACATTGAGTGTGGGTCTTCAGGCTCCTGTACCTCCTCCCTGATGGTAGTGATGCAAAGAGGGCATGTCCTGGATGGTGAGGGTCCTTAATGATGGATGCCACCTTCTTGAGGCACCGCTGCTTGAACATATCCTCGATGGTGGGGAGGGTTGTACCTGTGATGGAGCTGGCTGAGTCTACAACCCTCTGCAGCCTCTTTCAATCCTGTGAATTGAAGCTTCCATACCAGGCGGTGACGCAACCAGTCAGAATGCTCTCCACCATACAAATGTAGAAATTTGCAAGAGTCTTTGGTGACATACCAAATCTCTTCAAACTCCTAATGAAGTAGAGCCACTGGCGTGCCTTCTTCATGATTGCATCAATGTGCTGGGCCAAAGATAGATCCTCTGAGATGTTGACACCCAGAAACTTGAAGCTGCTCACCCTTTCCACCGCTAACCCCTCAATGAAGACTGGTATGTGATCTCCCTACTGATCAAGCCTTGTGCATTCGTATCCAAAGCATTTATACAAATAACAAATAACAAAGATCCCAACACAAACTCCTGCAGCACACCACTAATCTCTGGCCTCCATTCTGAGCAACAACCTTCAACCACCACCTTCTGCTTCCTCCCTCCAAGCCAATTTTGAATCCACCTAACCAGCTCTCCCTGGATTCCATGGGACCGAACCTTCCAGACCAGCCTACCATGCAGGATGTTGTCAAAGGCCTTGCTGAAGTCCAAATAGACAACATCCACTGCCCTACCCTCATCTACCTTTTTGGTTACCTCTTCAAAAAACTCTAAAAAATTCGTCAAGCACAACTTTCCACGCACAAGGCCATGCTGACTCCTCCTAATCAGGCTCTGTCTATCCAAATGCTGGTAGATCCTGTCCCTCAGAATTCCCTCCAGTAACTTCCCCACCACTGATGTTAGGCTGACCAGTTTGTAGTTCCCTGACTTGTCCTTGCTACCCTTCTTAAACAACAAAATGATGTTAGCCACCTTCCAGTCTTCGGGAACTTCACCAGTGGCAACAATGAAGCAAATACCTCTGCAAGGTCTTCACAATTTCTTCTCTAGCCTCCCACAAAGTCCGAAAATGCACTCAGTCAGGCCCTGAGGATTTATCCACCTTAATGCGCTGTAAGGCTGCAAATACCTTCTCCTTGGTAATATGAATGTTCTCCAATACATCTCCACTTGTTCCCCTTATCTCTTGAGCAACCATGATTTTCTGCTCAGTAAACACTGAGGAGAAATATTCATTAAAAAGCCTATCCATCTCCTGTGCCTTGAGACATAGGTGGCCCTGCTGATCTCTAAGGGAACCTACTCTCTCCCTAGTTACACTTTTACTCTTAATATATCTATAGAACCTCTTGGGATTTTCCTTAACCTTACTTGCCAGATCCATCTCATACCATCTCTTTGTCCTCCTGATTTCTCTCTTAAGAGTATTCTTAATCTTTTTATAATCATCAAGGGATTCACTCATCTCCAACTTCCTGAACCCAATGTATACTTTTTTCTTGACCAGAGCCTCAACATTTCTCGTCAGCCAAGGTTCCCTAAACTTGCCAGGTTTACCCTTCACCCTAACAGGTGCTCCTGTACTCTTGATATCACACTCTTAAAAGCCTCCCACTTTCCATTCACTCCTCTCCCTTCAAACAGGATCACCATTGACCTCTGCTAGATCCTGCCTAATTCCCCCTAAATTAGTCATGGTCCACTTTAGGACCCTAACCTGTGGACCTGTCCTATCCTTTTCCATCACTATCTTAAAACTAATAGAATTTTGGTCACTAGAGCCAATGTGCTCCCTGACTGCCATATCAGTTACTTGCCCTGCCTTGCTCCCTAAGAGGTGGTCCAGTATTGTACCCTTCAAGTAGGGCCCTCTATATATTGACTCAAAATATAGACATATAGATATTAAAATATATCTTAATACTCAACATATAATATATTGCCCATATTATCAGCAATAAAACAATTTTGGAATCAGGGTCAGAAGAGTTCTGGTGTTAGGCACAAAACTTGCCCATGCTATCTTTCACGGTATCTCCACTCAGTATCCTTATTTCCTGATTTCCTGCTTCCCCTTCTCACAATCCTCAAGCTTCAGCATCTGCCCATGTATCAGATTGTCCCCTGAGCTAATTAATTCTCTAATTCCTTACAGCTGTCTATTCCCAGAATAATTTTCTTGCAACTGTCCACTTGCTAAATTGCTCCCTCCTCTCTATCTTTGATTCTTGTATTTTCATCAAATCACTTACAATCAGCAATTCTTGCTAATCTTCCAGTATTTCTAAATCTCCTTCCATGAGAAGACCAATAGGCTTGTGTATTTATGTCTGGTCTAGTCATTCATCACTAGATTTAGCTTGAATGTGACAAATATCAGTGTTTTTCTCAGTCAAGTCCTTCTAATATTTCAAGGTCATCCTGGAGCACAGGATGCCTTGATTCCAATAACTAACCACAACTTGGCTCTTTCATTTTTATATCCAAAACAAGTTGGAAAAAAGAGCTCAAGCATTTCATTGTTACTAATATTGAGACCATCTGCACAGCACTTCACCATTGCTTTCCAACTATCTTAATTTCCCATTTGCTGTTCTAAGCTCCAAAGCTAAGCAGTATATCCATAATATTTCACATGTCTTTTCTTCAGACTTGTCTCTTGGTCCACTACCTATTCAGTGCTGTCTGCTCCACGCTTCTCATTTCTTGGTGTTATTTTGCTCAGTCACTATCCTTTGACCCTATGACCCTGACCCTCAGTGTATCCATTGTTTCTGGCTGACAATTTTTTTTAATGAAAATCAAAAATAAAACTGTAGATGCTGTAAATCTAAAATAAAAACAGAAAGTGTTGGAAATAGTCAGCATGTCAGACCACATCTGTGGGAAGCGGATGAGTATTTACATTTCAGATCGAAGACTCTGAACCCTTTTTTAATGCTCTTCTGGGGTCCTCAAACTTATCATCCCGACCTAGCTTGATGTTCGCTTATCACTCCAAAATCTTTCTCTCTGATTAGCTTCAGTGCAACTCTGTCCCTGCACACAGCACCTAGCCAAACTCATGAATGGCATCTCGAATAATTGTTACCATGCTGGACCCTCTCATATCTTTTGCCTTTTTGCAAGGTTTAATCCCTTCCATCCAGTCTCCTCTTTTACCCAGCTCTGTGCAAGTTACTCTGATTTATTTCTGGATCTACCTACCCACAGAAAGCAAGTAATTGTTCAGTAGTAGTTTATCTTTGTGGGGAAAGATTGAACAGCCGAGGTTTGTATCCTCTGAAGTTTAGACGCATGAGAGCTGACTTGAATGAAGCACATTGAGATCCTGAGCAGTTTTGACAGGGTGGATGTAGAGATGACATTTCCTATTGTGAGAGAATTTTCTACCTACAGCTATATCAGAAGCCAAGCCTTGATCCAGCTTCAACTGCTTATCCCTATATAAAGCTCTCCAAATTTACATCATCGACCTCTTTAATAGCTTTCACAAAACCAAAAGTGTTGACCAAGTTAACTGTCACCTCTTTTACTCTCTCTTCATGACTCACGAGACATTCTTATATTTAATTCATGTATTTTCATCCTCCTATGGAAAGCACTTTGAAATGCACTACAAGAATCCAAAGTATTGGTGTCACAGTATTTGTCATAAGTATTGTATTAGTGTTCCTCCAAGCTCGTCAAAGGTCAATTACTGCTAGTAAATATTGCAAATGTGATCACTTCCTTAGGAAGCCTCATGCCTCTATTACTTAAATGTAAATATGCAAATAATAGAAATATGTAGCAATACTTATACAGTAGAAATCAAATTAACATTTGATATCCAGATCATGCTTCAGAAATAATGGGCTTTTCTTCTGATTCTATTCAGATTGTTCCTTTTATTTAAAATCACTATTGTCTCAAAGTTGAAAGAATTTTTTTCAACTGGAATTCATGGCATTAATGATGACTGAATATTCAGTGGATATAAAGGTTTTTTGATAGGGTTATGGAATTTTATGGGAGCACTTATATTATAACAGCTGGAAATGGAGAAATATGAGGGAGGACACTGAAGAATGGTAGAACATAGAACGGTACAGCATGGGAACAGGCCCTTCAGCCCACCATGTCTGTGCCAACTATGATGCTAGTCTAAACTAATCTTACCTGCCTGCACATAGTACTTGTCCCTCTATTCCCTGCCTGTCCATGTGTCTGTCAAAATGCCTCTTAAATGTTGCTGTTGTATCTACTTTCACCACCTCCCCTGGTAGTATGTTCCAGGCACCTACTACTCTCCATGTGAAAATCTTGCCTTGCAAGTCTCTTTTAAATTTTACCCCTTACCTTAAACCTATGCCCTCTGGTATTTGACATAGGGAAAAGGACTCTAATCTATCTATGCCTTTCATAATTTTATGTACTTCTGTCAGGTTGCCCCTCAGCCCCTTACATGCTGGCAAAGTTCTTCTGCACCCTCTCCAAAGCCTTCACATCCTTTCTACTTTCCTATAGTGTGGTGACCAGAACTGGACACAATACTCCAAAAGTGGCCTAACCAACGTTTTATACAGCTGTAGCATGAATTTGTAACTTTTATACTCAATTGCCTAACCAATGAAAGCAAACATGCTGTACAGTAAGAGTTATGTGTATGGTAAGATGTAAATATTTACTATATATTTATTCTATTAATAGTTTAGTTTTTCAAATGGAGCATTTCATGCCTCCACACCATGGGTAAAGCAAACAGAATGAAGTGGTTCGGTGTCCTGATAATGTTACAGTATTCCAACAGTTTCACCCATTTGGATTTATCTATGTAAATCTCTAGAACAAAGTACTCACGCAACCTATGTTCTAATTCCTCTGAGCTCCTAATTTTCCTTTACAATATGAGCTAAATTAATTTGGATGTATTTAGAAATAAACCAGAACTTTGGCTATGCTTGTGTCTTTGAAGAAATATGATACACATTTTGTTTATTAATGAATTTTGTGCTTGTCAAGTTGATGTATGACAGGTCTTGGAATCAGGGTATTTTCCACTTTGCATAATTGATCTTAACATCAAGCACTCTTAGATCACACGTTAGATAAAGGGTAATATTCTCTCTGTTTTCATTAAGCATTGTAACTTATCCCCAATCTCACATATCATCCCATCCCCTAATTGCAGTAAAGTAACACTTCCACCCACATCAGCCTCATAGCCTCTGATATTATCAAAGTCATACACATGGCTTAAGTTTAATTGTGGAGAACTTGTGTTATTCCAAAAAAAGTCCAAATTTCCCAATTCCTATCTGGAACCTGATCTACATAAGTATCCATTGAATAAAGTACCCCTTTATATTGGTGACCTACTTCAAACCTCCAATTGTTCTACATTTTTCAATCTACCTCTTCCTGCACACATGGCACCTCCTTTGTTCCAACAATGCTTTCAGGCTTCCTCAGCTAAACTACTCTACCTCTCCATTTTTCTCTCGTCCCTTAAAGTGCTCGCTTAAATCTGTACAGTTTTGACAAATTTTAGTTCCAGTGTCTTTGGTTTGGTGTCAGGTTTTGTCTGATTATACTCCTATGAATCATGTTGGACATTTTACTGTAAAACTCACCATTCAAAGGCAAGTTATTATTGCAGATGCCTACTAATTTTATATTTCTGATAACTCCTTGATCTCCAGCAAAAGAGAATTAACCACAACCTTTTGAAATCAATGGTACTACATTCACTAAATCCCTCACTCTCAATATCTTTGAGGTTGCCATTGACCAGAAACTTAACTGGAGCAGCCACATATAGACTGCAGCTAAAAAAGTAGGTCAGAGGCTGGGTATTTTGCAGAAAATTAGTTTGCATCCAAAGGCTTTCCACTGTTCTACAAGATACAAGACTGGAATGTGTTGACATACTCTCTACATGCTCGGGTGGATGTATATCAAATAACATTCAACAAGTTCAACAGCATCCAGGACAAATGAGCCCACCTGACTGACTGCTCATCCGCCAGCTTACACATTCACTGTCTCCAAACCATGGGTGCCTCATGTTTGCAAGATGAAGAGAGCAAAAAAAGACAAAGATCCTTCTAAGGCGAATCCCAAACCCATGACCCTACCTGCAAGAGAAGCAGATGCATCACTAACTCCAAGTTCTCATTCAAACCCTGTACTATTCTGACTTGGAAATATATTACAATTCCTTCATTATCATTGGGTCACAACCCTGGAACTGCTAACTTAAGAACAATGTTGGAGTACTTTCACGACAAGTACAACGGTGGTTGAAGAAGGCAGCTCACCAGAACACTCTCAGGAACAATCTGTTCCTGTTATTGTTCCATCTTGTATCAACTTGTTACAATTAAAAAGTGAACAGTGTGCAAAGTTTCAGCATGTGCAAATATCCCGGATATTGGAGTGTGCGCAAACTTATCAACACAGCCATTTAATCCAAAGTATTTTTACAAACCACTTGAAGAGACAACCACATCAAGCCAATCCTTCCACTGGGTTTGTCTACAGAAATATAAACTGCCAAGACTTTGGACTTTATAATCTACTCTTTCCAAGGGTTGTGGAACATGTGGTCAGATGTGACTGAGTGGTCCATTTATTTGGTAACCCATCGTATTTGCTTCTTCTCTCAGAAGAGAGGAAAGTGATGATTGATCTTGCTTAAAAAAACCTGACAAAATCATTCTATTGTCATTCAGTCAGATAACCCTTTATAAATCAATGGATTTATATTTTCTCAACTAGATCATCATGTTCAGTTCTCAGTACCACAGTTTAAAAGGGATGTCAGTCTTCAGAAAGGGGATAAAATAGCACCAGGGGTGAGTGGTAACTGAAAACTGGGGAAGTTGAAACTGTTCTTATCTGAGCTGAAGGATAGGATAGGGGATGTTTAATAGAGGGCATTCAAAAATGCACAGAACTTTGAAATCAAAAGAGGGAAAATGTTTTGAATGGCATTGAGGATTATTAACCAAGGTTTAAAATAATTGGCAAACAGATTTTATGGAATATAGAACATTACGGCACAGTACAGGCCCTTCAGCCCACGATGTTGTGCCGACATTTTATCCTGCTCTAGTATCTATATAACCCTTCCCTCCCACATAGCCCTCCATTTCTCTATCATTCATGTGTCTATCTAAGAGGGACATCTGTGGGGAAGATGAGGAGAAATAATTTTACTCAGTCAGTTGTGAACAACTTGAATGTTTTGTTTGAAAGGGTGAGAGTTGCAAATTCTATAATAAGTTTCAAAAGGGAATTGAATATCAATTTAAAACAAGAAAAGAATTGTAGTGTTGTGAGGAACATCACGGGAAAAGCCCTCCCCACCACTGACAGCATCTGCAGAAGGCAGTGCCTCAAGAAGGCCGCATCTCTCATCAAGGGATCCCAGCCATCTGGGTCATGCACTCTTCTCGCTCCTACCGTCAGGCAGGAGGTACAGAGGCCTGAAGTCCCACACCACCAGGCTCAGGAACAGCCACTTTCCTACAACCATTAGGTCCTTGAACTGACCTGCACAACCCTAATCCTACCTCAGCAACAGAACGCTGCAGACCACTTCTTGCACTACTATGGACTTGTCTCTGATTGTGTTTTTTTTTGCACTAATGTCTTGGTTTGCAGTCTTTTTCCTCTTCACTGTTTTGCATAATTTATGTATAATTTATGTTTTGTATGTTGTCTGAACCTATTTGCCTGTGATGCTGCTGCAAGCAAGTTTTTCTCTTATGCACTTATGCACATGACAATAAACTCGACTTGACTTGAAACAAAGGACTGGGAACACCTGAGCCAACAATGGATTTCTGATCAAGTATTTTTCCATGAATGCTTTCAACAAGGATAAGATAGATGAGGTATCTTTATTAGTCACATGTACATCGAAACACACAGTAAAATGCATCTTTTTGCATAGAGTGTTCTGGGGGCAGCCTGCAAGTGTCGCCACTCTTCTGGCGCCGACATAGCATGCCCATAACTCCCTAACCCGTACGTCTTTGGAACGTGGGAGGAAACCGGAGCACCCAGAGGAAACCCACACAGACACGGGGAGAACGTACAAACTCCTTACAGACAGCGGCCAGAATTGAACCTGGGTCGCTGGCACTGTAAAGCATTATGCTAACCGCTACACTACCTTGCAAACATTTCTATTTGTGTAGATCCTAGATTCTGCATACATTTTAACATAGGTAGAGACCACATTCCAATCTGCTTGTCTCTCCATTTTGTATCTGATGAAACCTCTGCCTGAATGGGAGCAAGCACCTCTTGCATTAGCCCGATTTCCTGCAGGAGGCAGGAAATATTATTTTAAAAATAACACCATTTACCCAAATTCCTGTCAGTCTCCCTCTCTTGTATTGAACAAAGCAAGTGTATTTGCATTCTTTTGGGGGCATTTTACAATTTTTAAAAGATTATTGGTTTTCCAAAGATTTCTCAATTCTCTCTTACCTATTTGAGCAACCCCTCCAACCATTTCTTTCCCCATCACCACCCATTCCTTTGTTAAACTCAGGTCTGTAGCCGTCTATATAATCTCACCCCACCTCTTTAATCTCCACCATCTCCACCAAACTTCCCAACTTCTTCTGACTGACTTCTTGTGTCTCACTGTCTTCCTTTGCTCCACTATTCACAGTTGTGCCTTAAACCAGTTAAACCCCATGCACGGAAATTCACCTCCTGTTTCTCCCAACTATTGCACTTCCCATATTTAAAAGCTGCTTTAAGCCAACGTTAAAAGTGGTGCAATGAATGCAAGTTGTTAGTCCATAGACATTAAAATAAATAGCAGGGTGTTTAGCTGCAACCTTTGTTGTTAACAGACATTGCCAGAATCAGCAGTGTTTTCTATTCCAACATTTTGTTAAAACATTGCCATATGTAATATAAGATCTCATAAACATAGATGTTCCTGAATGACATTTGGTTGAATATGATAAAATATAATGAAATGAGCTGCAGTATGTCTGTTCAGTGCTGTGGTAGTAAGTATCTGGCTTTTACAAGCAATTACTTAACCAGTCTTCAATGGAACCTATGTGTGACAAGCATAACCTCCTATCCCCCTCGGTTGTTTTATTTTAACTAATCTTCATAAAAACAGGAATATTTCCGTTCTCATAATTATTATATCAAAACAGAGCTTCTTAATCAGCAGTGATACTTTCCATTCAGCACGCATTGGTTAAATAAAAGAACTGTTTGGAAATAAGTTGACAGCTGTTATAATGCTACCCTATAGGTATGTGCATCAAACAAAATGAAAATCTGTATTGCAAGAGATCAGTTGAAACACAATTTGACTTTTTCCAGAACAAAGATCTTGTGTAAATTGTGCTATTGAAATATTTGGCACAAATTATTTTCATTCAGTCACTGGCAATTTACTTGACATATCTGGTGTATGTCACCAAGTGCCATGTTTTTCCACTCCATTATAAACTGGATCCCTTATGACAAGTGAAAAGGAGCAAAATTTAATCCACTTCAGATCTACTTTGCTTCAAAGGTCACCTGCTACGTCTATTGTAATGGTACTCATGTTTCACCATGTTTGTCAGTTGAAGAACAAAACCCTTTACCTTGGTACATTATGTTTTGTTCTACACAACTAATAAATTATTACTGAACCAAAAATAGAATTCGGTGTTGTTTATAATTGACCAAAGAATACCAATTAGTTCAGCAACAGTCAACTTGATAAGAGTTTGGAAATGGTAGTGGTTAATCCTTTCTTTTGTTGCATCAATCAGAAGTAAACTAAATCAAATTGCCTAGAAATATATCCACAGTCTGTAGTGCTATGTGAGACCTCTCAATGGAACTGCATTTCAGAGGCAATCCACACTACTGCTACAGTAGAACAGGTTTAAAACTACCTTTCTGAAATGAACTTCTGGGCAATTATGTTTCACGAAAATACTGTAGGTTGTGATTTTGGACACTCAGAAAGAAATGCAGCTCGGAATGTTGGAGTAAGACCTAGAAATTCAATTGCACTGGAAAATGTGCACTACAGTAAAGAAACGCAAAGGACCCCTGCCTGTTTGACCTAGCGTTGTTCTTAGCTGAAGTTCATTGATTGTAGCATTAACAGCATAATCTTTTGGCTTTAATGTACGTCAATGGAAAGTAATTTAATGTATCCCTCGCACCAAGTGAATGTGACTAGGACCAATGGACATCATGTCTTCAGGTATCGTATGCTTGCTGAATCCAGCCATGGTGGCAGTCATGGTGCAGATTTGGGAACATTCACTAATGCAATGTCAAAACAGAAGCAGGCACTCCCAAGCTGATAAGGATTATTAGTGGAAATGATGGAGATCAGGAGAGCACTTAGACATTTGGGTGTTCACGAAAGCCTACAGAAACAAATTGACGTACAGGGAGGGGTGTAGCTAGAGAGATAGATTCCAGAAGCAATGCCAATCCCAGAAGAAATTTAACGGGTTCACACACATGATCAAATACATTGAACACATCATCAAATACCATTCACCAATCGGTACCATGAGCACAGTTTTCTTCGAATAAGCTTCCTGATTCCATCATTCCCATTTTAGGCAAAAAGCTATCTTTTTGTCTCAGTTCTTCCTATAGGTAAATACATTTCTTCTGAATTCCCTGTCTGCTTTATTAGTGACTGCCCCAGAAGTAGAAACTATCAAACACTTTCACTTCCCTGAAACGTCTATTAGGTAACCCTTCAGGCTGCTATTTTTTTCCGGAGGAACCAGTGGCAGACTGTTCAGCCTTTTGAAATCCATACTGCATAAGTGTTTTATATTCCTGCCTTCTAGATGTTTTCACTTGCCTCTGGTCTATAATTTCTTGTATTGTTCTATATTCTTGTTCAAGAATATGAACAACAGAACCTGTCTGCCCACTGTTTGGCACTATCTCTTTACAGAATATTGTGCTTCACCTAATCCTTCCTTAATTTCTTTTGATATTCTGGATACAGGTTGGTAGCTTTACACTCTCTGACATCAAAGTTCTATATATGGTACAAAACTTGTGTGCAATGCAAGATGGAGTTCTTTTAAAAACTCTAGGAGAGTAGGGAGGTGGAGTGGGGGTGGTGCTGGAGAGTGTTTAATGTTAATCCACAGAGGTCTTGCACAAAGCTAGTGCCATACTGCTCCAATACATGTGCTTGCACACATAACACTTACACAGTCTCTACGTTTCATTAGTTTATCTTTCTCTTTCTCACCCAAAAGTTCTTATTTCACTTTGACTTTATTTTTCTCATCCCATATTCACTTTGTTGGTTCCCTGGAAAATACTGAGGCAAAATCACTGTGTAGTAATTCTGCCATTTCACTTTCATTTCGGGTGAGATTACTTTGTGCAGCTCTCTCCCTATTTTGTTTTTTTTTCATTAATTGTTAGTTATGGAGTAAAATATTTTATTATTTCTTTTGAGGTAAAAAGATAATTACATGAAATTGATAATTATATGAAATTTTCTGTTGATTTCTGAGTTTTATGAGTTCCTTACTTCTTTGTGTTCCCCTTTCTCTTTATTACCTATCTCATTAGTCTATACTTTTTCAGTATTTAATTTAAACTTTTATCTTTATGTGTGCATGATATTACATTGCTGTCTAATTTATGCTTGTTTTTTTAGAACAGTTTTCTACATTAATCGCAGCAAGACAGAGAAAAATGTGTTTTAAAGAGGCCAACGCATGATGTCCCATTCAGAAATTTGAGGTATTAATTCCAGGATCAGAAAGCAGAACCTGATGGAGTTTGGAAAGGGTGGAAAAATGGCCTTCTCTGCTCATATTACTAAGAAATAAGCCTAATGGGAAATGCTGCTTTGTTTGTATATCTGTCTCTCTCTCTGTGCATATGTGTGCCTGTGTGTTTATATTATTATCTAGGACTACTGTCATGTCGTGTACCTGCTTCAGTAGAGTCATGTAGAGTGTCTCCTTCTCAAAACTGTAACATTTTACAGTCATTCCACTTTACAACAACAGATTAAGACATAACAATAAAACTTGACATGCTGTCTTCTAAAAAAAATACCTCTACCTCTTTTTGAATTTATATTTGCCACATTTCAATGTATTCTACTGCTCTCACAGTGGCTTCTGTAACTACACAATGAAAACCGGATTTTAGAACTTTGCCTCTGCAGGCATGACATGTGGGGAAAGTGGCTGATTTTTAGTGAATAACTAACATATTCAGATAGTTGAACAGTCATCAAGTAAACCCAAATATTAGAAACATGTGCTGTGTACATGGGACAATTAATTGCTGATATAATCCATACTTGTCACATTCTGCAGTTTATTATTGCCGTCATTATGTAACATGTTGCTAAGCTTAGTACATTGTGATGATAAAATGCAACTGTAGTCTGAGTATGCCCACCCAAGGGTCACATAATTGCTCAGGAAGCAATTTTTAAGCAAGTTCTGGAAACAAAAGCAATACCAAAAAGTAGAAATTGGATGTGGTAACCTCATGTTAATTGCTCAAATTATGGTAACTTGGACTGCTTCCTTCTGAAAATGAGTATTCCTGAAATAACCTTATTGGTAGTTTAGTTTTGTTGGAAAAGTCTTAATTTAACCTATTTCGTTAGAAGTGATAATACTTAATGGAAACCTTGCATGCCATTCATAGGATGATGAATAGGTCTACAATTTGTTCAGATCATACTATTGCAGGGTACTCTACATAAAAAATTTTGCTTCATTTCATAGGCAAATCTATCGGAAAAATTTGTGTTGTGTGCGATGAAGCATACCTGGGTTGTTATGAATCATTACCAAAAAAAAGACACACTGTAAATTGTACATCAAAATAGTTACAGGAAAATAAATAGAGAAGGGAAAGGAGTGATGGGATTGCTTTGCAGAGAGCAGGAACAGACTTAATGGGCCAAATGGCCTCCTCCTGCATTATAATAAGTAAGTAGTTTGAGTTCCTGTGACTAAGTGCAAAAAAGCCATTGTTTTTGTTTCAAAACCCAGAATAACAAGTATAGTCGTGGGTTCACACTGTGGATACCTGCCATAGAAATTATTCAGATTTGCTTTAGTAACTCGCCAAATTGAGGCCACACAACAGTCACTCTGCATCCTTCTCAATCTTGCAGCAAAACACCCCGTAAACAGTACCCCAGTATTGCTAAGTCAGAATAGGAAAGTTTAAACTATTGTGAGTAGTGTAACTTTGCTCATACATAATATGTTGCCTTTGCAAGTAGAGTCTTTTTCAGTATCACACAGCTTCAATGGAATGTATTTTAGTTCTTTTAAAGGTAATCAGGCTCAGAGGACTTCCCAGCACACTCATTACATCTCAGTGAGTGTGCAGGGGCTAAATCTGAGACTCAGAAATGGCAGATCATATCTTGCTTAAAATTCTGCAATCTTTGTTTTTATTAGGTAATATGGCTGCTCCCAATCAAAGCTTTTAATTAGCAGTGGATGGGATTAAGGTATTCTACTTTTTCCTACATCCCTAGTCTAGGAGCATGCTTAAGCAGGCCTGGCACCCCAAAACAAGCTGAATGGAGTTTATGAGCCCTGCCTGGGGGTCTGTGACTTGGAGCTCAGATAAAAAAAGGGTAAGATAAATAAAACTTATTTAAAAATTTAGTCTTTTTAAAAGATGCCCAACATGAATGATTCTCTGCTTTAAATCTCTCCATGATCCCACCCTCCTTATTACCATAGCTTCCAATAACATTACTAGCCTTCAAGATATCTGTAATATTGATCACACCAATGTCCATGGCCATATGTTCAACTACCTAGACTTTACATTTGGAAAGACCTCTCTAAAGTCACTACCTCTTCCTCCTCTGTTTAACATGCTGTTTAAAATAACCCCCCCCCCATCTAAGCCATTGGTTCGCCATTCTAAAATTTCCTTATGTGACTTAGTTCAAAATTGACTTGGGGAGAAAATGTTTCCAATAAGGTATCTAGCTCTATAGAGATGTTGCCATTACTTTTCATGTTGTTCATAATTAATTTATGAATACATGTAGCTATCGTGCTGAAATTTCTTTCCACAACAAATGAAACGTATGCTAAAAACTATTACAAAACTGAGTTTTCCTTTAAATAACATACTTTGGCAACATTTTTCTAATAGCTTAAGAAACAAAACAAGAAAGAAACATACTGGTTTATGATCACTTAAAAAAAAGGTCACAGGAATTGTTTCTGGCACTGATTAATTCAAATTCCTACAGTCAGCTGCGACCAATTAATTGGCTTTCAATTGCTGACTTTCCTTAGCCACTTGCAGAGTGCAAACCTGTTTTGCATTAGCCAGAACAAAGTGGGGAAAAATTTATTTCAAATAACAAATGATTGCATGTCATTGCAAATAGCCATCTTAGAGCTTTTTAACAAGGCTAAAAAATTGGTTCACCAAAGTATGCCAGTTATGTGTATAATTAGCACTGTAGAGGGAAGATTGGCAGATTTCTGCAGAGTGGTTGTTTAGTGAAATGGAAAAGTCCTGATGGAATTTCACACACCTCACTCTAGTTAGCAATAATATCTGTCCTTAAATTTATAATCTGAGTCCTTGAAACACAGTAGAGGTTTCTGTGTGCACCACACCTGCTTGTTGCCTTTAATTGATCTAATGTTCTCAATATAGGACTGAAGCTAATCCTTAATTATCAACAAACAATCCCACTTCTGTTGAGAATCCCACTCTAAGACCATTGGTAAGGGGGGGAAGAAAAACATCCTGCAATGTTTATTTTGAGATATAAACTGGAAAGTGAATGAAAATAATTAGCTTTCTGATAATTTGCAATCAAAGTGTTTATGGAGTGTTCATCCTGATCAAAGTTATTTTAAAACAACCAAATCTATACATGAACATTATGACTCCATTCAGTTTAAGCTTCTGCAAAGGAAATTGTTGCAATATCTCAGGAAAGGAGGTAAGAAGTTGGATAATACACCACTAATTTATTAGTTGTAAATAGCTATTGAATGTGTGATCTGTCTGCACCCTGTAGGTTATAAATGTTTTGAAGAATAGCTTTGATTATGAAATAATATTTTTGGTCACCAATTTCTCTAAAGTTTCTTATAACTGATGGTTGCTGAAATGTTGGTATATTATGCAGTATGTTGCAATGAAGAAACAGCAGTGACAATATGGGAGGGGGTGGGGGGTGGAATTGTAAATGTAATGTAGTAACATATGTGAATAGATTATACTATTTCCAGATTTGGCAGAGCCTTTGATGTGAATGTTAGTTCTACCATAAACATTGCCATTTATCAATCTGATGTCCTTGAACCCTATTATACGTAACATTTTTCAAGTGTGTAATATCCTCCAAAGCATTTTAACCCTTTGAAAATCTTTTTGTCATATTGTCACTATTGATGTATTGGAAACATAACTAACTTATGTGGATCATACTCCCCAAAAAGGCAATATGATCTCAGCAGGATAAAATGTCAGCACAACTTTTTGGGCTGAAGGGTCTGTACTGTGCTGTAGTGTTCTATAATGATGAACATGTTTTTTTTAAAGTGAATCCTGGTTAAAAGATAAGTATTAACTAGAGTCCTGGGGAGAACCTCCCACTCTTAGTCTTCGAGTCATCCAGCACAGAAACAACCCTTTTGGCCCATCATGCTAGTGCTCACCCTTAAATACCTAGCTATACTAATCTCATTTTACAGCCCTCAGCCCCTAGGTTTTGCCATGGTATTTCAAGCATCTTAAATGCTTCTACAACATTCTTTAAAATATTGTCATGTCTACTTGAGAGAGCATACAGGATCGCTGTTTAATATCTCATTTGAAAGGTGACCCCTTCACTGTGAAGTAATCCCTCAATGTTGTGTCACACTAGAATTTTGTGCTTGAGACTTCAGTGTCATTTTTACCCAAAATTTAACTGAGCCATAGGTCACCCAACGATCAAAGTTACGAACATCATCTTGAGCCAATTGACTCCTACAAAATGTCATGGGTATCGTATGACAAGTCAGTGAGTCCAACTTTGAGCACTGTGATATAATTGAAAATTGTGTTATGATCTGAAAGGTCTTATGATCTTGGTCTGGAAATGTCAACCACAGATTTAGATTATCAGACTTTGAAAGCTATTATAGGTGGGGGGGCTGCAAGTGTGATCACATAATAAAAGTGGCTGGGACACTTATGAAACCATAAAACCATCTTGAAATTTTGCAGTTAATCCCAATACTTAACCTAGAAAGTTCCCACTGACAGACCACAATTGTACATTATCCACCGATTTATTCTGAACACCAGCTCATCTGGCTTTCAATATAGTGTGGTTGCTTATGTATCCAGCTTTTGGGCTTGGCTCACTTCTTCCCAACCCAATTTCAACGCAAGTAACAACTGAACCTTTCATTGATTTGAAGGGAGTCTCACAGTAATGTGATCACATGATATTGACTTTGTTATTTCATCGTATGACTCTGCTTTCAGTTCTTAATGGTAAAAAGTCAGAATGCTTGGTTACCCCTTTGGTTGATATATTGGGTTTGTATGTAAACATCGGTTTTCAACAAACTTATTTTTACTGTTAAACTTCAGTTGATCAATGGACAGTCTGATTCTTGTACTTGGTGTGCTCTCATTCTAAGTGATGACTGGAGGAAGCCATTGTGTACAGCAGGGAGTGAAAAAGCTTGTGTGGGCAGGGAGAAGTAGGGATTGCGAGGATCTAAAGGTAGATCACAGCATGTGTGTTCAACTCTCAGAGCAGAGAATAAGAAAACAGTATTGTGAGGAGCAAAGACCAGAAACACACACATTGTTGCCACCACAGATACGGTGGCAAAAAATTAGAGACAAAGCAATATCCAAGTTTTTATAGTTCAGGCCTGTTGAATGGATCCATCTGTTTCAATAGCACCAGAATCACGTTGAGCACAAACAGTATGTATTGTATATCTCTTTTTCAAACTGATATCTAATCAAAACATAATCTCTTTGTGGGCTTGAGCCTCTTTTAAAATGTGCTTTCATTTATTTTAGCTCTCTGATCATGTGTAGGTTAACAGGAGTAAGTCAATCAGTCCCTTGAGCTTGTTCTGCCATTCAATTGAATCTTGGTACATGTGTATCTCTGCTTCATCTATCTTCTATCAATGATCAGAAATAAAGAGGAAACATGTTGGGTATGGGCATTTGGTTTCGAGTGAGTCCTTTGAGGATGATAGAGGATATAGGAGTTAACTTAAAGAAATTAGGAGGGCAAAAGGAGGACATGAAATAGCCTTGGCCAGCAGAGTTAAGGAGAATCCCAAAACCTCTTATTAGAAGCAAGGGGATAGCTAGGGAAAGAGTAGGTCCCTCCTCCAGGACTAATGGGGAAATCTGTGTGGAGCCATGGAATGAGAGAGGATCTTAAATGAATATTTTGTGTTGGTATTCACCAGGGAGAAGGATATGGAAGGTTAGGGGAGGGGTGCGTTGATATTCTGGAATCTGTCTATGTCGGGAGGGAGAAAATGTTGGAGTCATTGGTACGTACTCTGGTGGATAAATCTCCAAGTCCTGACAGGATCTATTCCAGGATGCTATGGGAAACAAGGAAACAGATTGCTGGGGCTCTAATAGAGATTTTTGCAACTTGTCAGCCACAGGTGATGTATTAGAAGGCAGAAAGTAGCTGTTGATATTTCCTAATTCAAAATGGGCTGTAGGGATAAGCTGGGAAGCTACAGGCTTTCATCAATGGTAGGGAAATTATTGGAAAAAATTTGAAGGCATAGGATTTGTGTTCACTTGGAAAGGCAGAGACTGATTAGGAGGATGTGTTTTAGCAAGGCTTTTGATGAAGTCCTGCACAGTGGGTCAATGGGGTAATCCAGAATATTACGGAATAGGGAATCCTGGATGTGTTGGCAAAATGGATCCAAAATTGGCTTGGTGATGGGGGATAGTGGTTGAGGAGTGTTTTTCTGTAACCAGTCATAGGGATTGGTGCTGGGATTGTTGTGGTTTGTCATACATATAAATGACTTGGATGAGAATGTAGGTAGACTGAGCAGCAAGTTTACTAACAACACAAAAATTGGTGTATTAGTAGATAGCAAAGGAGTTGTGATAGAATACAGAAGGACGTAGATGAATTGGATAGATAGGATGAGCAGTGGCAATAGAATTTAATCCAGTTAATGGAATTTGGGACATCAAGTGCTAACAGGATATTTACGTAGAGTAAATGGCAGGGATCTTGAGTGTTAATGTACCGAGGAACCTTAGGGTGCAAGTTCATAGCTCTGTGAAAACAGTGACACAGGTGGATAGGGTAGTGAAGAAGGCATTTGGCATGCTTGCCTTCAGTAGTCTGAGGCATTGAGTATATGAGTTGGGATGTCATATTGCAGCTGTATGAAACATTGGTCAGGTAGTACTTAGAATATTGTGTACAGTTCTGGTTGCCACACTACAGGAAAGATGTGGTAGTATTAGAAAGAGTGCAGAAGAGATTAATTAGGATGTTGCTGGGAATGGGAGGTTTTACTTGTAAGGAAAGCTTGGATAGGCTGGGTTTATTCTCACTGGAATGTAGGAGGTTGAGGGGTGACCTTAGTAGAGGTTTATAAATTGTGAAGGGCATAGATAGGGTAGATAGTCAGTCTTTCCATCTTTCGGTGAGGGAGTCTAAAACTAGAGAGCACAGATTAAGTGGACTGCTCTATTCTAGGTGTGTTGAGTTTCTTGAATGTTGTATTCAACAAGATTTCAGTTGAAGTTTTCAATTGAACTGCCCTTTGACCGAAATTTACAGCAGGATTTTGTGAAGTGATTTAATAACTAAACTGGCA
The DNA here is from genome assembly GCF_009764475.1 of Pristis pectinata. Classification (NCBI taxonomy): domain Eukaryota; kingdom Metazoa; phylum Chordata; class Chondrichthyes; order Rhinopristiformes; family Pristidae; genus Pristis; species Pristis pectinata. The sequence goes on from NC_067410.1 coordinate 67,193,103, forward strand.
TTGTATGCTGTACTCTGGTCACAGCTATTGCATGGATCAGGCACAGTTAATGGAATGAAGCTGCATTTAGTTAGGTTTGGTAGAGCAGAGAGGTTCAAATGGGTTTAATGCATTTTTTAAATTACTTTGAACTGTCCGTATTGTGGATTTTTGCCATTATTTCATAATAGTGCTTAACTACTAGTAGGGACAGTCAGCCTCACATCTGCTGTTACAGCATCATAATGTGTTGGCTTCCTAAGTGACCAAAGGTTAGTGTGATGAGAAAGTGAGCTGAAACTCCCAAGGTGTATCTAGATTTAGCCATTCCAAATTTATTCAGTAGACCTAAATTTGGTGGCTGTCAAATGTACATGTTTATTGGGTTTTGAATATCATGCTTATGAAAATGTTTTTGTGATGCTTGTAAACAAATAGGAATTTTATCCAAACAGGCTTGGGTGGAATATTGGTATTGCACCTCCGGTATTGCATGCTCTTGACTGACTGCAATTGAGAGTACTGTGAGTAGGTGCAAAAACAAAGTTGCTGCTTCAGTTTTCTGCTGGATAAACTAATAAGGTTGAAAATTCACTGTATCATCATTTTTGTGAAATTGCAATTGCTTGTGTTTTTTTTTAACTTTTCCCAATTGATAATGATTGAATAAGCATTTCTTGTGGGAATAGCCATGTTCATTAAAACCAAGGGTCGGGGTGTGGTGATGCAAGAGCTTGCACTACATTGGCCACTGAGTAGAAAGTTCAATATCTTGCTATCAACTGATAGCTAATGGTTAATATTACATGGCAAGATTATTTGTTGTGGTTCACATCTTAATGAGCTTTTGCTTTGACCTTAAAAGAAAACCCTGAGGATGTCCTTCATAGCATGATAGCATGACTGTCCTATTAGATTGGACAGTCATGCTAAGACTGTCCAAAAGTTTTAGCATGAGCCCAATCTAATGGGCCACTCAACATTTTTTTTAAGACTAAAGGATAAATAAGACGCAGATCAAAATTCCTCTTCTGCAATATTTTTGGCACAGGATTTACTTTTGCAATAAATTCATATTTCCTGTCACAAAAACGTGCATCCATTTACTTGGCACAGGTGAGGACATTCCAAATGCTTACTCAATGCAAGGGTATAACCCATGTGCTGCAAATAATGGCCAGGGCAATTTTTAATTTTGCATGTTTCATTGATAACAGAATGAGTATGACTTTTCATGAAGTGTTCAACCAATTACATGCATTTCTAGGAGACACAGGAAACTGCAGATGCTGGAATCTGGAGCAAAAAGCAAACTGCAGGAGGAACTCAGCAAGTCGAGCAACATCTGCTTGGGGTGGGTTGGGGAAGGAAATGCGAATGCTTTAGGTCAGGAGCTGCATTCCTACTCCTCAGATCTGAGACTAATAATCACGACACCTACCCTCGCAATCCCTCCCTCATCCCATCAATCTGCAAAAGGGGATAAATTATGAACACTGTTTTACTTAAGTATTGCCTAATGTGTTCTTATCCTCATCTCAACTGGGACAAAGAATGTGCAATAATTTATTTTTTGGAATATGAACTCTTGTCTGCAACTTGCAACGTAGAATGGTTAATATTACTGAGATGGTTTGAGCACTACTCGAGGGCAATAACAAGAACAATATCCTCTCAGCAGAACTAAGTGGAGAAACTTGGGAGCAGCATCTCTGAATACCTGCCAGTTCAGGGATACTTCACCCTCCGGGCTCTTTCTGCTGGTCTGACTGGAGAAGAGCCAGCAAAAGTGCATAACTACCAAGTTTCAAATAAAATCTTGAAAGAAGTGCAAAGCTGATATTTAAAGTAACGACTGGAAAATGATTTCATACAGGCCACATATGAAATGATGCTGTACATCTGAAGAGAAAATATGTATTCTGAATGTTTAAAATTTGGTAAGATGGTTAAGAAAAGCAATTTTAAATAAGATATCTTATTTAAAATTGCTTTTCTTAACCATGTAAAATTTGATTTGTATTGAACTAAATATTCACATTTGGAAGAAATGTTAGAGAGGAATGTGATTACAGGAGTGCTGTTTTATAGATTATTTACAGTAATATATTTAGTAATCAAATTTTAACTTTCTCAAGCATGCATTGTTTATAAAGAACACCCAACACTACTTGTTCTAGATGCATCTTCTATACAGCACACACTTGTATATTTTTTTTCTCTCCAGACTTCATATGCTGACAGATTATGGAACTAGCAATAAATATATTGTGCCCCAGCCACTGATGTTGTTTTTCAATATATTGAGGGTTTGTTAATTTTTCACCCTTTGGTACTGCCATTTTGAACTCCAGCCTCCTCTCCATTATTGAAAACCTGTTCCATCTCTTTGCAACTACAAAAGTGTTCATCCAGCAGTCTCCTGAATCCTCACAAACTTTATTTGATCCAGCACTCCGCACCCAATTCAAGTCTTCAAAATTTCTCTAGTCCAACCACGCTGCAGTGAGATCAGAATGACATCATACTGTAATCCCTTTTCTCCCTATCCACCACCCCCCAAGGTTGTGGAGCCTGGTATTTCTCACTTATCAGGCTTGGTCATGGAATGGTCTGCAATGGTCATTTGACTCAGTTTTGGAGAGTTGTTTCTCCCCATTGCACTGTACCTCAGTATGAGTTGGAACCTCCAGTGAGAAAGAAAACAAAATGGCAATACAGTGCAATGTCCATTTATTACATTCATTCTAGCTACCAGAAAGAACGTAGCATTCTCCCTGATACTCTTCTTTCTTTACAATTTAGGTTTACGATGCAGGAATAAATGTATTTTACACCAAGTGTCAAAAGCACCTTTGTTATTGCATTAGTTTGCATGTTAATATTACAGTTATATAATTTTAAAATGGATCTCTATCTTCCCAACATTTTCCAATATTTATCTAAAAATTTTCTTTTAGCTAATTTATCATTCCTCCTTTGTAAAAAGCCAATGTTAAAACAATATCTCTATTCTAGACATTTTTCCCCCTTGGGGTTCCTGTGATCCATTTTAATTTATCTCAATCCTGAGTTGACTAATTTTGCTTTTAATCATTTGAAAGCTATAGTGAAATCATTTGCACGACTATCCTCCAACAAATGGTTAAGGTTGATAACTGCTCTGCAATCTGACTCGTCAGAAATGAATAAATGGATCCACTGTGCTTTTAAGGGTTAAATCATCCTGCTTGCATTCTTTTGATATGGCCAGAGTTGGTTCAGTCAGCGTTCGCTGTCCTTGTGAAGGTGATGATGGACTGCCTTCCTAAACCACGCTGTCCATAAGTGAGGAAGCTCCCATGGGTGCTATTAGGAGCACCTTTGCTGTGTCAGCTGCTGGGGTCTAGGAAGATGACTTACAGTTATGATTTAAAATTTTCTCTCATAATTTGTTTTATTTTTATACAATGTTTAATAATTTAATTACACAATAATTTAAAAAGATGTAGCTTTGAGAATATCAAGACTTAATACAGCTTCTTAGCTTTGTTGAACCTGATACTTGAATTAGTACAGTAATTCAGTCCTTTTTGCTGTGAATCTCTATACTGCATAGCTCAGAATTTTGCTCCAACCTACTGTCACCAATGCTTTTGTATCTAAGTGGAAATATTCAGAGAGAGATCATTTTGCTTTACAAAGTTAAAGGCTGGAGGTTAAGTTCTGGTTCTGTGTTTAATTACATCATAGCTGTACTTTGTTTCTATTTCCCTACTTTTCCTTCATATCCCTTGGTACTTTTACCTAAAATCTTGGTTTTGCCTTTGAAACCTGCAGCCTTTTGTGATGGGAAGTACTCAATCCTTGCTTCCCTTTGAGTGGCAGAGAGAAAATGTTTCCAACTTAAACTAGAGTTGGCCCACTTTAACTTAAATTTAGGTAGTAGACATAATGGCCTTAAGAGACGATAAGAAAAGATAATGGAAATCGGCCATTGTTCAAATATGTCAACCAGTGATGCATGTTTGAAAATACCTAGGCAAGCTCAGCAGAATGGGCCCAACTGAAACCCCCTCCTTAATGATATGATCTACTGGTTACTATTGTACAATGGTTCAGATAGAGTTTGGCGAGCAATCAGAGTCCAAGAACTTACATAATGAAAGCAAGATGTTCAGGAGAGTAGATAAGCTATTGAAAGGGAAAATAATATGTATTTAATAGCACTAAGTCTCCTAAACGTTTTCTGGGGATGCTGAGACTCTTCAAAATGTGTAATATAATGTGTGACTATCTATCTGCACCTTTTGGAATAAGTGGCTTAGTTGATCTCAACAAGAACAGTAGGAACTCTTTTAAGTTTGTGTACAGGAAATTCTGCCAGGCTATGATTCCTACAGCACCCTCTGCTCTGTGTGTGTGTGTGTGTGTGTGTGCGCGCGCATGCGCGCGCACTGGGGATGGCTTCAAGCACAATTCACTGCCCATGTGACCAAGTTGCTTGCTGATGTACAACTGTCCATCTTTCACTTAAAGAATGGGCATTTCCAAGAGACCCTGGAGGGAGTGAACTCCCAAGAAGTCAGCTAATGTGCTAAAACTGAAAGGAATAAATACAAAATTGTGTGGAGGGTTCAGGCGTGCAGCAACAGAAAATAAATTATCACTTAAGTTATTTGCAGCTTTCATCCAGTTCTTTGTATTTTGAACATGCTCGATTCCCACATGCTGGTAGACTGTGAGGCATCACACCATGTGATTGATGTAAGTTGGGAGAGTGTTGTTGAGCTATTCAAGTATATTCTGTCAAACTTTCTATCTTGCTCATTAGTGCGTGGGTGTGTGGTTCTATGGACTGATGATGAATGTGTTTGCTCAAAAAAAAGGACATATTGAAATTTTAAAAACACAAACAAGGATGTTCCAGAAGGTTTCTAAGTAGGGTGGGGGAAGAGAAATAAGATTTTTGACATTTTGAGCTGTTGCTACTCAGAAGTGGAAACAAACAATACCCATCCCACTCTTACTAAACTCCAGGACATTGCAGCGATAATTAGCTCTGCACACAGTGATATTTGAGTACTTCTCTCATCATGAAGCATTGCCAAACTAGCATTGCAATAAAGTAAATAGAAGCATTTATATAGCACCTACCATGGGCTCGGCATTCCCAAAGCCTTTCTAGCCATGGGAGCACTGGTTGCAGTTCATTAACCCCTGTCTTCCACATTTCCTGCATTAGTTTTGTGAAAAGAAACATTTTGAAACAACATGAGTTGTTCATTTACTCTTAAATGTTAATTTGAAAGATGAATTTCAACCAGCAAATTGCACTGTTATTCTTCAAATGCTACTGTGGTATATTTTATACCCATCTGAAGAAGGAACTTGAAGGATTTATTTCACATATATGTCGGCATTGCTGCTAGGCCTAGCACAAACTTCCATCCCCATTGTCATTGTCATTGTGCCCCTGACAAGGTGATGGTGACTGCCACCTTGAAGCATTATAAGGAACGTCCACAACATTATTGGCGAGTGAACGAAAGGACTTTGACTCAGATGAAGGAATAACAAGACATCCTCTTAAGAACATAAGAAAATAGGAACAGGAGTAGGTCACTAGGCCCCTCAAGCCTGCCATTCAATATGGTCATTGGCTGATCTATGCTGGACACCTCTTCTTTGCATTTCCCCATAATCCTCAATTCCTTGACCTTTCAAATAGTTATTTATGTCAACCTTAAATGTATCTAAAGATCTGGCCTCCACCATCTTTGGGAGGGGGCAGAGAATTCAAGAGATCCACTGCCTTCTGAGAGCTGAGGTGCTCATTGTGAGGGGTACCTACAGATAGTGATGTTGCAAACCATCTGGCTACAAATTGGATTTCAAAGCTTCCTCTCAACACCACTTTATTTAAGATAAGGCACAAGGATCATGAAGTCCAGATCTGATCACTTGTCTGTATCAAGTGAGCTGATTGCGAGGAGAGAGAAGACTCTGATGCCACAATTGCTTGAATTCTATGAACAACAGGTTAAATCCACCCAGGGATTCCCTATGGAAAATACACATGATTGTGACATGGTAATCTACTCGATGGTTGAGAAGTTCATTGAACATCATATAGATTTATTCATTAAAAATGACAAGATCTCAAATACTCAGTTTGCACAACCACAGAATGGGCTCAGGGAATGGTCATTCAGCCCAGCATTTATGTACCAGCTCTTTGGCAGAGTTTGCCAACCAGTCTCACTACCCAAGTTTTCTTAAACTATTTATCCAATTTGTCTTGAAAGTTATTGTTGAATCTGCTTCTATCATCCTTTCAAGTATGTTTGGAATAAAAGTATTCTCATGTCACCCCTGGTTCTTTTCCCAGTCACTATAAATCCGTGCCATCCCATTACCAATCCTTCCACGAATGGAAAATGTTCTCCCCATTTACTCAGGAATGTAAACACATCTTCCCTATCTCCACTCCAGCTTCTGCCATCTATCTTTGGTACCATTCCAGTAATCATTTCTACACCTTTTCCAAAGCCTTGATATCCTTCATAAGGTGCACTACCCACTGTTGAACACAACCCTTCAACCGAGAGAGACCCAACCAATATTTTTTTTCTTAAAAAGTTCCCTATATTCTCCTTGTTTTTGTAGTTTATTTCTTTTGGCTTTATTAATAGCCAAAGATTTTATTTGGTTTCTAAATTTTTTCCACAATTTCTCTTACTACCTTCATGGATATACTTACACATCCCATCAGATCAGTTTCTGTACCCCTGTTCAACTTTTAAGGTTTATTTCACTTCCTTCTAAAAAAAAGTGTACCATTTCATAGCTTGGTGCACTAAACTTAATTTGTCACGTTTACACACTTCACTCTGCTTGTCCTTCCAAAATTCTGTTACAAGTTTTGCATCATCTACACGGTTTAAAACTGTTCTCTCTATCAATGATATATGAAACCAAAAATACTGTGTTCTTTCGTATCAGTGGGGAATACTAGTGTATGGCTTCCACCCCTCCCCGTGTCAAAAAACAAACTTGTTCACTATTATTTTTCTGTCCCTTCGCCAATGTTGTATCTATAATGCCACTGTATCTTTTATCCTACCAGCTTCCAATTTTATGAAAAAGTCTATTGCATCGCATTTTATCCAATAGTTTTTGAATATGCAAATGCACTTTGTCAACCTTGCAGCCTCATAAACCCTCTCCTTTATCAAAGACTTCAGTCAAGCTACTCAAATACATATCGTCTTTTATATAGCTAGAGTGTTTAATTTGTTAGACCATGTTTAAAGGCTTCCCCCTTCACCTACTAAACTGGGTGACCTGCAGTTGCTGAGATATCCCCATCAACTTTTTTTTGAACAAGTGTGTAAAACATGTACTTTTGTTGAGGAACAAAACATAATGGAACAAAAAAATACCAAAGTTGACCTCCACACTGTAACAGTGCTGTGACCAGTTGCAACACACATTCTATGACTTCCTGCTCTAACTGTGGAAAGGTCATACAGCAGTAATTATCATCAATATTTGATCAGTGTATTCTTCAGCAATATTCCTTTAGAGTTCAAAAGCTCACAATAAAAAGACTGCTCAGGTTGAACATCGAAGTCTATAAACAAATGAGGTAACTCTCCTTGAAAGAAATACCATTAAACAGACAGATTCTAAAATGTGCCTGAGCAAGATGAGAAATGCTTTTCTCCATTATTTAAATTCAACTAATGAGCATCAATTTCATCTTCATGACATTCTGCTCTTCAGCACCGAGCACGAGGAGTTGGTGCACTTTGGAAATTGCACATTGATCATTCATAATGGGCATCATTCTGCTTTCTGTATTAGCTCTCATGTGCCAGAATTTGTTATTAATGATGACAGGCAGCCTGCAAACAGATTATTGGCAATACATGATTGATAGAATGTTGCAGCTGGAAATTAGAATTCTTTCCATTTATGAAAATGAAGACTGCTCACTTTTCCTTACACTGGTATGAAATTATCAAGCTGCCACTGAGATAAATCTGCAATTTAAACAAGTTTTGATTAAGTTAAGTATTCAAAAAAAAAATCAATGATTACATATGGAGCACAAGGCTGGCAACAATAAATAAAACATACAGCTTGTGTTGACTGCTAACTTTAATCCAGATCACTCGTTCAACAGTAGTACCAGACATACATGTATAAGGAGCCATCCTGGCAAAGCTGCAATGCAGGATTGTGTGCCCTCAACCTCACATTGCTTCTCCTGTTCTTCCTACTGAAATATAACTCTGCAATTTTTCACATAAATTTGCTAATATCACATCTATATCTCCTTGAAGCCTATCACTAGTCTGCTCACAGTTCACCACGCTTCCAGGTTTTGTGCCATCAGTAACATTGGAAATTATGTCCTGTACATCCAAGATCAAGTCCCCATTGCATATTAAAGACCACCGCTCTACACCAAAAACTGTTCACTGTTACACTCATTTTCCTGTCACAAAGTCAATTTACTCTGCATGCTGCTACTGTCCCTTTTATTCTTTGGGCTGTAATCTTGATGACAGCCTCATGAGTAGCACTTCGTCAAATGCCATTTGAGGATTCACTCAACTGCATTTCCCTCATCAGCCTGTCTTTGGGAGCTGGATAGAATCCAAAGGGGGGGAAAAACAGTTAGGCTAGAGATAGAAAGGTAGGAGTTCGGGTGAAGGGGTAGCTAGGAAAGCAAAAGAGAGGAAAAAAATGCAGTGGTACAGGGCAATGACAGGAGCTTGGCACCACATGGGTCTGGTCTTAGCTACGTTACTATAATGAGGTGATTAAAAGGAAGACAGAACACAATACTGTGCTATAGTTACAGAGCAAGTGCAGTGCAGATAGACGAATAAGGGCAAGGGCCATACCAAAGCTGCTTGAGAGATCAAGAGTTCACCTTTAGTGTATGAGAGGTCAGTTCAAAAGTTTGATGATAGTGGGATAGAAGGTGGCTTGAGTCTGATGGTATGTGTTCTTAAGCTTTGGTATCTTCCACCCAACAGGAGAAGGGAGAAGAGAGTGAACGACCGGGGTGGAGGGGTTCTCGATTATGTTGGCTGCTTTCCCGAGACAGAGTCAATGGAGGGGAAGCTAGTTTGCGTGATGGACTGGACTGCATTCGTAACTCTCTGCAATTTCTTGTGGTCTTGGGCAGAGCAGTTGCCATACCAAGCAGTAGGCTAGAATGGACGAATTACAAGGGAATTAACACTTCACCTGGAATGATTATTTGGGTTCCTGAATGGTGTGAAGGGAAGAGGTGAATCAGGTGTTGGATGGGAAGTGGTGGGTGGGAATGGAAGAGCAGACCAGCAAGTCACAAGTAAGTGGTGCCTGTGAAGTACAGATAGGGGAGGAGAGGGAAAGCTGTGACTTGTGGTAAGATCATGTTCAACAGCTTCTATCCCACTGTGATAATACTATCAAACAGTTCCCTTATATGATGAGATGGACTCTGACCTCACAATCTACCTTGTTGTGACCTTGCACCTTATTGTCTACCTGCACTGCACTTCCTCTGTAGCTGTGACACGTTACTCTGTTCTGTTATTGTTTTTATCTGTACTACCTCAATGCACTCTGCTGTTTACATGCAATGTTTACTCAATATAACTGTACTGTGTAATGAATTGACCTGTACGATTGGTATGCAAGACAAGTTTTTCATTGTACCTTGGTACAAGTGACAATAATATACCAATACCAAGATACCAATGTTGAAGCTGGCAAAAATTGCAAAGGATAATACGTGGATAGCGAAGGCTGGTGGGATGGGATGTGAATACCAAGGGAACTCCCCTGGGGTAGTTACTTGTTCTATCCCAGCGGTGATGTGGTGAGGACATATGTGCAGGAACTAGAAGAAATATTAGTATTAAGTCTGGCGCAAAACTCGTTATAAAAATTCTCATAAGTGTTCAAATCCTACCCTTACTCTCCATGAAACTTCCAACCATTTAACCTTCCAGTGTTTTGGTGTTCCTCCAGTTTAATTGCTATGATCAGTGCATTTACTGCTAAGACCTGAAGCCCTGGGATTCCCTCCAAAGAGCTCTCTGGCAACCTACCTCTCTCTTCTTAAACTACGTCTCTGACCAAGACTTTGGTCAGTTTTCTTAATATGCCCCTGAAAACATCAAAACAGAAATAGGATATTCAGCCCTTGTGCCTGGTCCAATATTCAATAAGGTCACGGCTGACCTATCAACTCAGTACCACTTTCTTTCACTGTCTCCACAATCCCCTGATTCTCTAAATATCAAAAAATCTTTTGACCTCTATCCTGAACATATCCAGTGACCAAGTCTCCACAGCCCTCCTGGGCAGAGAATTTCAAGATTCATTACTCTCTGGGTGGGGGGTGGAATAAAAATTCTCTCAGTTATCCTGAATATGCAACTCCTTATTTTGAGACCATTCCTGATTCCTGACCAGAGTTTGTCTCATTGCACTAAATTCTAAGCAGATTTGGCTTGTACAGTCTTCTCTCCTCACAATGCATATATCCCCATTGCAGGAATCAACCTGGTGAACCTTTTCAGTCTGTCTCTGGTAAGTATATAATTCCTTGGATAGGGAGACCAGACCTGCACACCATATTCCAGGTGTGTTCTCCCCAAGTCAGGGGGCTGTATATTGCCAGGGGCATGTATATCATTCCTGATGTCATTGGCCATGAGCCCTTTAATGGGAAATCTCCTGTTATTCCAATAGAACTTGGAGCTTTGGTATTCAGGAGGTTATTTATAATCCCATCCTCTCCTTTTAGATGTGCAAGAGGGAGAGGAGGTCTTAGCATCTGATGATGGCAATTTGCAGTAACCATCAACCCTCCAAAATGTGAGAGGGAAAGGTTAGATAGATCTTGGAGCAGGATAAAATGTGTGGGCTGAAGGGCCTGTACTGTGCTGTAATGTTCTATGTTACCATCATCCCAAGCACCCATCCGCACACATCTACCCTAGATGCAAGGCACAGGAACTGTCATACTGGGCAGAAGTGGGAAGGGCATGTTGATGGCAACAACCGAACTCGGAAGCAGATGGTAGTAAGAGGGTTAGGATGTACCAGCGATCGCCTGGACTGATGCCTCTAATTTACTTTTGTACCCTCTTAGGCTCTTCCTCTATGATCTGCAAATAGTTGTAGACCAGCTATATTTTTTCCCCCTCAATTAAAAGGGAAAAATTGGATGGAATTCTGCACATGACATCAAAGCTTGGAGATCAATACATTTATCTAGTAATATTGATGGAAAAATCAACCAGAGTTGTCATTACTAGGGACTGGATATTTCCATCCCCCAACCGTTGGTATCAATATGTAGATGAGAAAGAAAATCTATCGTAGTTGATACATGAGTTCCAGCTGGAAAATGCACGTGTGGGTTTTGGGTTATGACTGGAGTACACTACTCGGTTGTGAATAGCTGGTCAACATGTATCAGATAAACTCCTATGTGAAGAACTTGCATTGAGAGGAGGTGTCAGTAATCCTGGACTCGATTGTTAGAACTCAAAGCAGTCAGTCTCTTCTTAAAGAGGAAGAAAGGAAATTGTAGGTAGGGAATACTGCAAATAGGAAGTGAGGAAACCAGGCATGATACACAATATACTCTATTCAGTGCTTAAAAACTGTACTGTTAATTGAAGGCTGTACTACAAAGAGGAGTTACAATTTTAACCGGTGACATTAATATGATAACAAACTTTCTAATTTCCTCTTGAGACTTCTCGCTGCAATATCTGAATTCGCTTGAGTAATAAGGCATGAATTATGTTTTTTTTCTTTTCAGCTGCTTTGCTCTGCTGTGCTACCTTATCCCCTATATTGTGTTCTGGTGGTAATCAAGAAGATAGAGACAGAGGTTCTCTTTCGGCGAAGAATTCCTCCCCAGACGCCTGTACACTAATTGCTCTTGTTATTTGCTCCAACCACCATTGGGAGTTTCAGGTGTCACTTAATGAGGGTGCAGGAGCCATTAGTGAGAAAATCAAGCCCATCAGATGCGAATCAGCTCTGACCTTTTTGCTTCTGTAAGACCAAGCACTGAAATATCATTACCTGCCTATAGCTGAGTTTTTCTGGGGCACAGAGGTAGCTCACTTTTTTTTTAAATAGGTTGCTGATTTTGAAGGCTAACATTGCAGAACCATTGAATTTATGAACATCAGATCATACTTGTGATGAAACTTTGTTCTGCTCTTATAAGAATAGTAACATCCTGTAATTTATAAATTGCAATGGTGAATCTATCAGAAAAAAATCTTAAGAGATAAATGTACCCAATGCTGATCTGTGCTTTTGTTTGTTTATATATGGGCACTATTGTTAACAGGTTGTGCATCCAGCTGGTCGGGCTGAAAGTTGTATTTCACCAAAGTTAATTAATTTTAATCTCACTGTGGTCAATTATATCTCCTCATGTCAACTAAATTAACAATCCTGTCCATAAATTAACATAGGGCCATAACGGGGAGAAATGGCACACAAGGGGAATTGAAGATTTCAGCAAGGGATAGGCTCCAAATGACATTGAGAGACACATAATGAATTGTCAGGCAAGAGTGACAAATGGTTTGTCTATCAGTTTAAAAAAAAATCAAACTTCAGTGACCTATTCGATTTACCCAGAAACTTTCCACCGACCTTTAGGTTTAGGTTGGATTTCAGAAGGTTTAAAACAAATGATACTTTTCACTATAACGTAAAAACAATTTGAAAAGTTTGCGTCCAGCATTTGGTTTCTGGTGGCATTTCTGCATTTTGGTGTACATGGCCTTGGTAGAGGGCACCATGTGGGCAATCGGTGTACCTTTCCATCACTGGTATCCAGTCACGTGTGGCTGTTGGGTGAGGGTGGTAATGGATTGAACTCTCTTCCTGCTGCCAGGAAGATCTATTCTTGCATAAAGACCAATGAAGAAAGACCAGCAGAAGTGATACAATGAGCCAACAGCTGCAGCTTCTAGAGAAGAGAGAGGCAGATTGAAAAAGGCCAATGACTGAATGGAGTATTGAAACCAATGCGAAGTGTTGTGGCCTGTTCCTGTCACTGAGATTCAGGCTTGTGTACATGCTCAAAGATTTTTGAAAACGATCATGCACAAGTTGAATCACAGGCAACTGATGGCTGTGACCTGTTGTTGACAAATCGCAATGAGATGACTGCAAAAAAAAATGGAAATGTCTTCAATGATTGACAATATATCCAGGCTCATTCAGTAATCTTGAATGAGCTCTGATCATTGTGATTGGCCATGTTTCCATGTCCTCCCATATCCTGAATGTTCTTCCACTTCAGGGATTGCCTGCACCTTACTTGAACCCCATTTAAAACTAGGACCAATGTTAAAATGTTAGGGGGAGAGTTAAAGACCTGATTCCCAAATAGACTAAAAACATTTAACTTAAAAGTTATGGCACAACACACACAGTGCGGGAGGAACTCGACAGGTCAGGCAGCATCTATAGAAGGAAATGGACAGTCGATGTTTTTGGTCGAGACCCTTCATCAGGATTGGAAAGAAAGAGGAGAGGGAGCCAGTATAAAAGGGTGAGGGGAGGGGTGAAGTGACAGCTGGTGGGTGAGAGGGAGAAAATAGGCAAGTGGTTGGAGGCAAAGATTGGGAATGATGTAGGAAGCTGGTAGGTGATAGATGGAAGTGACAAAGGGCTGAAGAAGATGGAGTCTGATAGGAGAGGACATTGGACCCTGGAATAAAGGGAAGGGAACCAGAGGGAGAAATGTGTGGGTGATGGGCAGATTGAAACAGTGGGGGAGGGGAAAGAGAAGAGGTGATGGGCCCCGGTGGGATAAGGGAAAACAAAATGGGAACAGAGGGGCGTGGTTACCGGAAGCTGGAGAAATCAATGTTCATGCTGTCAGGTTGGAGACTATCAAGGTGAAATATGATGTGCTGTTCCTCTAATCTGCGTCTAGTCTCATTTTGACAGTAGAGGAGGCCATGGACAAACATGTCGGTATGGGAGGTGGTATTAAAGTGGTTGGCCACCAGGAGATCCTGGCTGTTACAGTGCATGGAGCGAAGGTGTTCGACGAAATGATTTACCCCAATCTGCATTGGGTCTTACCAATGTAGAGGAGGCTGCACTGGATACTTTGTGTGTTGCTCCAGATTTTCAGCATCTGCAGTCTTTCTTGTGTCTCCATTAAAATTATGACATCTGATTATTCTATCTTTTCTATTCCCTATTCAATCGCTTCAGTGTTTACCTTTTTAACAATAAAAGTATTTTTAAACTTCTAATTTACCTTGTGGATTGAATTTAGACTGAGAATATCAATGTGGAACAAGGCATCAGCAGACTTTTTAAATGGATTTAGTTTGGATTCAAAAGATTTGTTTGGCTACTTCTGCCCAGCAGTTGCCCAAGTTGTGTCTGTTGTCATTAAGTACATCCAGCTCAACTTTCCTGTTCTTTTTTTTTAAAAAAAAGCTTCAAACTGAGCTGCCAGAAAACTTTAGACAAGCTAGTGTGCTCATTCCATTGTAAATGTAAAAGATGTATGTTGAATTTTGTATTTTTTTAGTAGTATTTTGTAAAACATCAACTTCTGGCATCATAATTCTGAATGGCTTTGTGTTTGCAAGGTCTCCAGATAATTATGGTCTTGTTTAACTTCAGGAGTTGCGTTAGATGCAGAGAGCTAACACAAGTGTGTGACTGAATATCACAGCAGAGGTTGACCTTTTGCCCCACTCCACTTGTATACTTCTCCAAAAGTGAGCGTAGTTTGTTAATCAAGTGAGATCATTCAGATTCTGGAATAGAAGATTTCAGTCTTTTACCCTGAATCTTGGTTTTCATAGTTGAGACCTTCATAAATTAGATCTTTATTCTTGAGATTTTCTCATCTCTTTCAAATATATTAGAACTTGCAAGAGGAACTGTCAAATTTGGTGACAGAGTGTCAAATTCTGTGTACAGTAAAAAGGTAAACGACTGACCAGAAGAAAAACATTGCGGCCTTGTGGATAGCACAAAATATAGCATGTATCAGCATCGATGTGTTGCACTCTGCCTTGCAAATTCACATTTGATTTTGATAGATTGAATATCCCAGGCAGAGTACAATGAGCTGACTCCATCACAAGGGATACCACCAGATTTCCCCTGTCTTTTGACCCACTCCAATAGTTAAAGTCTGTGAGGACTCAAAATGGTTTAAAGCAAAATTGAGCTAAAGTGAAGAAATAAGTTAAATCAGCAGCAAAACCCATGCTCATAACATGAGTACTACGAAGGCTTTCCAGGTTGATTCAAGCCAGTCAGGAAAAGGTATGAAGGCGTAAATTTGATAAAGAATTCTGGCCATTACAGAAGGGATTGAAGTGTCTCAAGGAGAGGGACAAAATCCTTGGGACAAAACAGGCTAGCGAAATCAGAACAGGACAGACAATTAACAATTATCCTGAGCTCAAGAAAAAAAGGACAAGAAAACCACTTCTGAGCAAAAACAAATAAACATATCTTTACAGCATAAAAGATGAGTCTCTTCTTGCACAGAGCTGCAACAATCCTGCTACTCCCCTGCCTTCTCACCATAATCCAGCAAATTCTTTTTTCCAAATAATCATCTACTTCCTTACTTAAACACTACAAATGAATTTCTATTCACTACTACACCATCTGTGCATTCCAGATACCAACTATTTGATGCATTTTTTTTATTAAGAAGTTTTTCCTCATCAATTTTGGTTCTCTTGGCAATTGTCTTTATTCTATGTCCATGACCCTTCCACCAATGGGAAAAGTTTCTCCCTATTCATTCTTCTGTACCCTTCATGATTTTATGTAGCTGTATCAGATTCCCTTGTAATGTCTTCTAGGAAGAACAACACCAGATTCTCCATTTCATCCACATCAGTAAAGTCACTCATCCTACAATCATTTTAATAAATCTCATCAGCATCCTCTTGAAAGCCTTCATTTTTCCTAAAGTGCTTGGAACTGGACACAATACTCCAATCATGGTCAAACTGGTGCTTTTATAAAGATTCCTCATGACTTCCCTTCATCTGGATTCCACTTGCGTATATAAAGCTAGGATCTCTTGTGTTGCTTTAACCACTTTCTCAACCTGTACTGTGACATCAACAAACCTTGTATCCCAGTTCTCTCTGTTCCTGTGCTCCTTTAAGAATTGTGCCCTTTGGTTTATATTGCTTCTGTTCTTAGTGTTGAAATTTGACTGTTCACGTGGCAGCATTAAATTTCATTTTCCACCTATCCAACCATTCTATCTCCTTGAAGTCTGTTCTATGTTCCAACAAGTTTTGTGTCATCTGTAAACTTGAAATTAATGCTCTATCTAGTCAAAGTCATTGACAAATACAGAGAAAACCAGTTGATCCAATACTGCCCCTGAGGAACTCCAGTGTACAGTTCCCTATAGTTCATGAGCTTCAAACTTGACTGCAAGCCTAGCATGTGGTACTTCATAGATTTTCAAAAGACATTGATATAAACCACATCGGCTACTTTTCCCTCATTAACCTCCCTCCGCCATCCCCAACTCTAGTTAGACATGATTTGCCTTAATGACACACAAATCTTATTGATGGTAGTGAACCAAACAGAGGAACACATTGATATTCCTGCAGTTACTTCAATACATGGAAAAATGTAATTTAAGCTTATTATTGATATGATATCTGAATTATAAATAATAACACTTTAAGATCCAATAAAGTAAAACGGTGGAACCTCTTTTCACAACCATGCACACGTTGAGAATTATTAAGCATGGGGTGGTGACGGAGAATCATTGAGTCATAGGTGATGGAGAGAGCCTTGCAAATTGAATCTATTTCTATCCTACAGCAAGGTTTCCTTCTTAGGAAATCAGGATCTTGGGACCTTGTCCAGCTTGATAGCTTAACACCTCACCAGGCAACACACTGGCCTTCAGGGAACTAATTATTCACATTATGGGGTTCCTGTTAAACAACAAGTACTGGATTAAGTTACCACACTTGGGCCAATGCATTATTAATCAAGGATATAAACCAACATTTAAATGTTCACTGCCCAAATGATTTCTGCCACCAAAACTATTTGCAATTACTATGTTTATTTCTCATTTCAGATATTTCTACTTGTAGTACATGGAAAAATGAGAAAAGTTATAAAAGCGAGTAGAGATCCATTTTCTCAGACCAACTCTGACCATCCTGACCACATCTAAACAAGTTAACACGTAATCTGATAGACTTGGATAAAACACATACCTGAGTTAACAGATGGTAAGAGCAAGGAGCTAGTCAAAGATACCCAGGCTGATTACTTTAAGCAGATTGTGTTTACAGTAAAGCTCCTTAGTCCTGTAATAGGTGAGATTCACTTTCTTTTAACGAACAGACTGAATTCTAAAACTCATTTTGGCAATATTGAATTGTGTTGAATTCTTGTGCTTTGAATGAAGGGGGCACAGATGTAAGTTCATGTGTCACATTACAGCACTTCCTGACTTAGTGGAAGCAAACAACCTCAAGTCGGGGCATACTGCAAGGGCGACAATATGTTGATGAAAGTGTTTGTAGCACATTGTGGATGAAAAGCAGGAAGTTTTAAGCCTTCAAAGAAATGTTGGCGTGGAGTCAAAGACAATCTGCTGCAAATCTAATTCAAGTTGTTACAGCACTGATTAAGTGTCATATTCTGCCTTGAATTAGCTTTATTGCCACCACTTAGAGCAAGGCTTATCCACTTGTGGTCTCAATGCAAGAGAAAACCTGATGTTGATTAAAAGCTATACTATTCATTTTATCTGCATCAGTGTTGTGATATAGGCTTAAAAATGATGTAAATTCTTTAATTATTTATTTGTTGAGTAACTGAAACTACTGTGTTGAATTTTCAACATCAGTTGTCTGTTATTCCAGTGAACTAGTGTGATAAAATTCATCAATAAATTGGTGCTGACACTCTGAGTCAAATCTGGGTAAAGGAATTGTATGTTTCTCTTAATCAGCATGGAGGACATGTACTTCTGGCCAGAAGTAGGTCTTCTACCTGTGATCTAGGATCTCCGGTATTGTGCCAGACCCAAGCAGTGGAACTTCTAGGCCCAGTTCTCTCCCTTTCTGGGGAAGTCACCCACTGTTCTAACTCAGTCATGGATCATGGTTCCATAATTGCTGATTGGTCAATGTCCTCCACTTCCATATCTAAACACTTTTGTCTTGGAAGTATCATTATTACAAGAACTTGAGGCAACTGGGGTGGTCAATATATTCAACTATGCCACCATTGCCTTTGCCTCAAAAGCAAATTAGATGTCCTTGTGTATCGTTCCAATTTTTTGGAATGTATACCAGTACTGACAAAGGCTAATTTATGACCATGCAAGACTCTTGTTTGGATTGGCCCAAATCCTCCTCATCCCAGGACCATATTCCGGACTAGAAGTCAGGGATTTTGTACTTTCCTATTGTGGTAAATAAATCTAATCTGTCAAAACCTCACATGAATGGCTTAAAGCCTGAATGTGTCCATTCTGCTTTGCTGTACTTATCAGATGGTTATGATATGAAGAATCGCCTTCTGAATGAGACTCCAGAATACGGAGTTTCTCTCTAGGAAAGCAGAGTGTGCATGAATCAGCCCAATCCTGTCAGTTAACTAGATTTCCATTCCATTGTCGATTTGGGGTCAATCTGCTTATTAAAGGAATTAATGCAAAATATCCAAATGGTGCATTTAAAAAGAAAATATAGGTTCTTCAGAATTGACTACTGCAAAGGAAACAATAATTATCGATGACTGTGTGATGGCTGATAATCAGGCTGTCAGGACAGCATATCATTTTAGTTGTTTGTGAATCTCTGTATGTAAAGTCGAAGTGTTGTATAAGGCATACTAATTGGCACCTATGGAGGCAGCTTTGAAATTAAGTAGAAACTTCAGGCATATTAAAAGCAATCCAGTATCAGCTTTTCCATCTACTACTAACATGCCACCATTTTCCTCCTGTGTTTCCCTGCTGGGACTCCATCATTGCTTGAATGGTCATAATCTTTCATCTGAATGATGAAATCAAACTAGTGACTTGAGTAAAGTTATGACAACACCTTTGTCCTTGCCAATGCCTCTTAAGTGTAAGGGCAGGCACAGTAGTGTAGCAGTTAGTGTAATGCTTTACAGCGCCAGTGACCCGGCTTCAAATCGAGCCACTGTCTGTAAGGAGTTTGTACTTTCTCTCAGTGTCTGCATGGGTAGATTAACAAAGAGGTACAGGCTAGGAAGTTGTGGGCATGTTATGTTGGTGCTGGAAACGTGGCGACACCTGCGGGCAACCCCCAGAACACCACACAAAAAGATGCTTCTCACTGTGTTTCGATATACATGTGACTAATGAAGATCTTATCTGCCCTGCTCAAAATGCAACAGCTTGACATGGACCTTCTCACCATGTCACGCCTTTTATCTCTTGTATCACCTCCTCCACTCACGTATCTCAATTCTATTGCCTCCTCATTCTAAAATCCCTGTTCTCTTCTATGCACTATCAATTTCTGCAGTATGACTTTCCTCCCTCAGCCTCTGCATTCAAAGACGTCTCATTAACCGGGGTGGGTTAATACATTCAGAAGTACCAACAGTTTTCACACCTCCAGAACAAATTTAATTGGCCTTTACTATTCAAAGCATGGTCTTGTTTCACCTTTCTAGAATGCTTCTAGATTAACAGAATTTGAGGCAATCCATTTTAAAAAAAAAGTTTTCTGTCCATGAGTGGGTTTACAGTTGTCTAAGCTGATGATCCCTCTTTCTTGAACAGGAGGGATCTTTCATTTTCCTGTTCCAAAGTATGAGTCTTACATATAGAAATCTGAAAGTTTGACATGAAGTGTAAGGGAGCCTGTTTTGCATTGTTGTACATGTTAGTGTTCTATATAAAACAAATACCCACTAAATAAGGCATCAATGCATGAAGTGCAATGCATGAAAACTGAATGGACATGAATCAATCCTGATATATTGCTGTGATTATTTAAAGTACAGTCATTTATATATTAATTTTAACATCAAATATTGCTTTCCATTTTTCCTATGTTTGGATCTCCTGGGGCCTTTTAAGTCTCCTTCCATGCACCCATATGTAACCCTATCAAATCAATGGGATCCATATTGCACAAGCACGAGGTAATGAAAAGCCAACTATGAACACCTTACTGATTATCCTATCCTTTGTAACTTCCAACTTCATTAATCCAACTCTGAGGCAGAAAAATCTTCCCTTAAGTTTGTCAATGTTGCACCTACAAACTTGCCTTTGCTTAGTCTTTAATCCTCTGTTCATTGATGGTTCTGCATTGCTTTCAATTCCATGGCCAGTAGGAGAGTATTATTACAGTGTTATCTTCACATGGACAGTTTCTATTATAAATGTAGACAGAGGAATTTGTAACAGGGAAAAGTAAACAGCAAGAAATCAAAGCAGACATGATATTTTTAACAAAGAATGAACATTAAGTGAAGTCTGGAGACCTGTAAAGGAGTTGAAACATGTTTTGACATGCTTTTCAAGTTTTCTTGCAAGAAAACCTTGAGACACTATGTTTGCAACTCTTTTATTTTATTGGTGAAGTTATTTCAATGGTTAACTAGTGCAGTAGCTTGGTTGGTGATTTGCTTTTATGTGGTAGAATGTCCTACAGAGCCTAATGTTTGTGTGCACTAAGCCAAGTGAATTCAGTAACCAATTTGATGTTTAATGATTCACGGCAATGGATTATGTAACACTACAGTAAAGTGTGATTTATTCATTATGTTGTGACATAGGCTTTATAATTTATTAAACATGTAGCTCTAAGTTGAAAATTCATTGTGTTGAAATAGATTTAACAGAAGGACTATGTTTGTACCAGACATTGGTGATTTGTTTTTCTGGCTTTCTGCACTAACCAATAGACAGGTATAAAAATAAATATACCAAGATTTGATGACCTAACCACTGATTAAATTTAAAACCAGCTTAAATTCACTTCACCCATCTTATTCACTAGGTTTGAACAGGGTTGACTAAGAAGCCAAACCAACTTTATTGATGTTATGCAGACTATAGCTTACTTTTTGCATCTTTATAAAAATATGGTATTTGCCTTGCATTCTAGATAATAATGAAGGTTATAAGATTTGTTAGATAAGAGCACAAGTTGTGTAATTCCATCAGCTCCTACCTACAATTTTATAACACCACATTTTGTTCTCCCAACAACTAATGATTATAAGAGAAACAAAGGACTGCAGGTGCTGGAATCCAGATGAAAAACACAATGATGCTGGAGGAACTCAGCAGGCCAGGCAGCATCTGTGGAGAAAAGCAGGCAGTCAACGTTTTGGGTCAGGACCCTTCTTCAGGACTGAAGACAAAAAAAGAAGCCCAATATATAGAAGGGAAAAGCAGAGCAGTGACAGGTGGACAAAAGAGGGGAGGCGGGGTGGCCACAAGGTGGTGATGGGTAGATGCAGGTAAGAGATAGTGATAGGCATGTGTGAGGGAGGAGGGGAGAGCAGTTCCACTGGGGGATGGGTCAAGGGTAAGGAAAAGAAAGGGGAGAAAAAAGAGACACGAGGAAAGGGAAGAAGAGAAGAAGCATGGTTGTGGGGGAAGGGGTGTGGGGATTACTTAAAGTGGGAGAATTCAATGTTCTTGCTGTTTGGCTGCAAGGTTCCAAGATAGAAAATGAGGTGTCAAAGGACTGCAGATGCTGGAATCTAGATGAAAAACACGATGATGCTGGAGGAACTCAGCAAGCCAGACAGCATCTGTGGAGAAAAGCAGGTGGTCAACTCAGAACCCTTCTTCAGGACCTCTGCTCTCAGCCCCACCCCTCCCAGACCCAACAGGGATAGGGTCCCCCTTATCCTCACATTTCATCCCACCAGCCTACGTATCCAACACACCATTCTCCGCCACTTCCGCCATCTCCAATGGGACCCCATCACTTAACATATCTTCCCCTCCCCACCCCTTTCTGCCTTTCGCAGGGACCGCTCTATCCGTGACTCACTAGTTCACTGTTTTTCCCCCACCCCCACCCTGGGAACTTTCCACTGCCCCCACCATAGGTGCAACACCTGCCCCTACACCACCTCCATCCAGGGACCAAACAGTTCTTTCAGGTGAGACAGAGATGCACTTACACCTCCCTTAATATCATCTACTGCAATTGGTGCTCCAAGTGTGGCCTCCTCTACGTTGGCCTAGACCAAACACAGACTAGGTGACCATTTTGCAGAACACCTGCGCTCTGTCTGTCACTGCGACCTGCATCTCCCCGTTACCAGTCACTTCAACTCCCCCTCCCACACTATCACAGATATGTCAGTCCTCAGCCTCCTCCACTGCCAGGAGAATTCCAAGCGCAAACTGAAGGAACAGCACCTTATTTTCCATCTTGGAACCTTGCAGCCTAATGGCATGAACATTGAATTCTCCCACTTTAAGCAATTCCACCCCCCCCCCCCCCCCATAAACAATTTTTTTTCTCCCCTTTTCCTTTTTCTCCTTACCTTTGAGCTACCCCCCTGGTAGATCTGATCTGCTCTCCCCTCCTCCCCTCCTCCCCAACACCTGCTATCACTATCTCTTACCTGCATCTACCTATCACCACCCTGTGCCCACCCTGCCTCCCTTCTTTTGTCCACCTATCACTGCTCTGCTTTTCCATCCTATGTATTGGGCTGCCCCTTTTCCTATCTTCAGTCTTGAAGGAGTGTCCTGACCCAAAACATTGACCGCCTGCATTTCTCCACGGATGCTGCCTGGCCTGCTGAGTTCCTCCAGCGTCATAGTGTTTTTTAACTAATGATTATTGCTGAATCGTATGTAGATATACTGTATATGTGTGTATAATATATATATGGCTATTCATCACACAAAGATACCATCTGGCTCCTTTCCACCATGTAGATGGCATGCCAGAAGTGTATGTGTGATTTTTTTTTAGATGCCTCTCCATCTGCCTTGAGTTCAGTGTGTGCAATCTACAAAATATTCTGTACCACCTTGCCAAAGCTTCTTAAAATGCACCTCCCAAGCCCTACCATCTACCATCCAGAAAGGCAAGACCATAGGAATCTGTCACCAGCATCTTCTTTCAGTCTTGCAGCATACTGATGTGGAAATTTATCCCTATTCCTGCATTGTCACTGGTTGAAATCCTGCCAATCCCTGCCCATCACAACATGGACAGAAATGGTTCCATAAAAGCAGATTGTTGCCACTCTCTCGGGATCAATTTGGAATGATCGTTGAATAGGCCAAGGACATTAGTAGGAAGACGATAAAAGAAACTACCATAGTCATGCTTTTCACTGACAAATAAATGACTTAAATCCATTTATTTTGTTCTCTAGCCTGAACAAGTATTGACATACAATCAGAGCTATCCTTAAAAGAATTCTTTCTTGAGCACAATGCCATCTTTTGAAAACAAATGTTGAGCATTTGAGAAAATAGAATGGTTAGGCTAATTACATCTTCAGCACAACCTTTGCCAATAAGGCAGATGGGAACAAGAGCCGGCTATGGTTCCTTCAGACTACTTTGCCATTCAATTAGATACTGGACATGCTGTATGTTATTTGCATCCACCCACTCTGGTCCTTAATTTGACTGATAATCTATCAATCATAATTTTGAAATTTTCAGTTGATCTGACTTTCAGTTTTATTTTCAGGTAAGGGTTCCAGATTTTCAGTGATCTTTGGATTACATCATTTCTTGCCTTAATTTTAGGTTTTTACCATCTTGTTTATGTTTTTCTATCCCCTCTGAAGGAAATTATCTTTTCCCTAGGTTTCATATCAATTCCTCTAATCATCTTAAAAGCCCAATAAATAGTCAGTTCATCCTTCCAATTGTCCCAGTCCTTCTGCTTTCTGGTCTTTTATTTTCTGTACAACTTCTGCTTGTCTTTACGAGACTCCCTGCACTGACTCAATATTGACAATGTAACTAATGAAATTGTCCCATTTATTTGCTTCTAGTCTCATCTCCCCCAAGTATCTTTAGCAAATACATCACAGTTGATTTTGGTATTAGTTAAATCTAACTTTATAAGTATCATAGGAATTGCCTGAAAGCACATACTACTTTTATCACATTGAATTTTTTTTTAATTTGCTCTTTCAGATCAGGGTGTCGCAGGCAGGAGCTTTGTTTGTTGCCCATTCCTAATTGCTCTTGTGATGGTGGCAATGAGCCGTCTGTTTGAACCGTTGCAGTCCTTCTGGTGTCATTGGGTAGGGAGTTCCAAAATTTAGATCCAGTAACAACTACTGATTAATTTTCAAATTGGGATAGTTATGTGACTTGGAGAGAAATCTGCAGGGATTGGTGTTGTCCTGCACCTGCTGCTCTCTTCCTCCTTGATGGTAAGGTGCTGTCAGAGTAGCCAAGGTTAGTAACTGTAGTAGATGGTGCATCTGTAGATGCTACATGCTGCAGGGACTGTTTGCTGCTGATGGTGGGAATGTTTAAGGTGGTTGATGGGGTGCCAGTAAAGTGGGTTGCTTTGCCTTTGGATAATGTTCAGCTGCTTGAAAGTTATGAGAGCTGCACTCATCATGGTAAGTTAACCTGAATCACAAACCTGATTCGTGCTTTGCAAATGGTGCAAAAAGGCTGGCTTGTTAGAAGGTGAGCCACCCACAACAGGACACTCGACCTTTGACTTTTTCTTGAAGCCACAGTATTTATGTGTTTGGTCCTATTATATTTCTAGTCGATGTGAACCTGCAGGATGTTGATAATGAGGTCCTTGACAATTGTAATGTCATTGAATATCAAGGGTAAATGCTCAAAATCAATCTTGTTGTAATGGTCATTGCCTGGCACTAGTCTGGTACAAATGGGTGACAGTAGTGATGGTCAGTGTGGACTTGGTGAGTAAAGGGCCTGTTTCCGTGTGGGATGACTGAAATGCAACAGACCACTTATCAGCCCACGACTGAATGTTGTTTAGATTATATTGCATGGAGCTGTGCATTGTTCCATTTGCTGAGGAGTTGCAGGTGGAATTGAACATTGTGCAATCATCAGCAAACATATCCAATTCTGACTTTATGATGGAAGAAAGGCCGTTGATGAGACAGCTAATGATGGCCAGGCCAAGGACTTACAATTATTGTGCAGAGTATGACAAAAACCATGGGAGAGATTTTCCCCCTTGATGTTTTACCAGAGCTCCTTGATGCCTTGTGTGGTCAAATTCTGCCTTGCCATTAATTGCAGTTGCTCACCTCTCTTGGCCCATTTTTTTTTATCGCCAGCATGAAGCACAATGAAGGCCATGTCCAATTCAATTTGCATCCATTGCAAAACAACTGGGCAGGTCATGTGTGAGTCACCTTCATTAACTTCACTTTGATTTCCACATAAGGTAATATGATGATGTAATTCCCCATTCAATGCTCCTTTTGTCCAGTCCAGTCCAGTCTATTTTCTGCAAACCACCCCCCAACTGAATCGAAACTTCCTCTCCACTTTCCCTAGCCCACCCTACACCACTTAACTTCCAGACAGAATTCTCTTCAACCCTTAACTCCTCCCATTCTTCCTCCTGCCCCCCCCCACCCCGGCTGTATACACAACCCCCTGGACAACAGACCCATCTCGACCCCTCATCCTTCCTCTCACTTACTAACATGTCCAAGTCTCCAACCAACACACACACACACACACACACACACACACACACACACACACACACACACACACACACACACACACACACAGTCATTCCTTTAGATCAGTTCTATGGTTTTGAGAGGGGAAACAGGCAGGCAGATATTTGGCCCATAAAAAGAAGTGTCCTGTTTATTGTGGCTGATATTGTTAGCCACCCATCTGTGCCACTCTAGCACAGACAATTACCTTTATGAGAATCTCTAAGTACAAGGGCTATGAATTAAACCAAATGGATGTACAAGTGATTTACTTGTACATCCATCATCATCATCAGTTGTGTGGCAAATAACTATTTGAACTTTAAAAATCTGCTACTTCTGTGTACATTTTTAATATAGTTAAAATTTGCATGTGAGTTTAAGCTGGCTGTGCAAAATTGGTGTGATGCTGTATATTTCAACAAAGTATTGATCCTTGTTAAACTTCCAAAATATCTCTTTTGGAATGTATTTTTTAAAAATCTTCTTATGATAGCTGTTCATTTCAGATATCTATATCTGAAAAGTGGGATTGACACATTGGGTGTAGGCATTTCAGAAGGACCCACTCAAAAGTTTAACCTGTCCTTCCTCTCTAAAGATGCTGAGAGATCTGCAGAACATTTTATACTTAGGACAGAAATAGAATAGCCCATATGGATTCATGAAGCTTTTCTTCTGTGAAACAGATCATAAGTAACTCCTAGAAATAGAAATGCGATGATTAGATTCCACTCTGCATACTTTATGATGGCTTCTGGTGATACAGTTACAGTGTTTAAACAGCATGATATTTTGTGATTCCTAATTTATTCCAGCAGAGGTGGAGAGAGACTATACAAAACAGTCCCAAATAGTCAAGCAAATGGAACTATTGGTGGGAGTGAAGTAAAGATGGGGTTGGTGTGGATACTTGAGGGGGAGGAAGGATGAGGTATCAGTTTCTTTCCTTCTTTCTTTCTTTCAAAGCTTATTTCTCTGAAATTGAACAAATATTTCTGCCAGCATTTTCACACTGCAAAAATAGTCTGGTGTTTTTGATGAAATATGGTACACATCTGAGGATTTTACAATACCCCCAGTCCAATGAATGGAGTACTTGGACTTGGGGGATTTTTTAGCATCAGAGCAATTGCACTCAAACTAAACATTTCTGTTGGTTAGAAGTTCAGTTCTGGTGACCAAAATTCTGGAGGAATTTAAGAGCTGAAGACAATTCAAGGGGAGAAAGCTACAAGGAAGATTTCTGGTGTTGATATGAGACAAGTTTGTGATTTTTAGCCTTAAGGTTTGTGAACAGGGAAGAATGTGAAAATGTTAATCAAAAACTGAAAATTAAAACAAAACTGCAGATGCTGAAAATCTGAAATGAAATCAGAAAATGCTAGAAACACTCAGTAGTTTAGGCAGCATCTCTTTTTAAAAAAAAAGAAACAGTATTAAGGTTTAAGATCTGATGCCCTTCAGAGAATTGTTAAATCCCATTCAAATAAAAGGGCAATTTAGAGCTAAAATTATACATACAAAAATAGACTTACTTTTAGAACTCTGTATTAGAAATTCCAGACTCAGTAAAATCAATTAGATGGAATACAGTGGGATGGTCTTGATTAAATTGGTAAACCTTTAAAAATAAATAAATAAATAAATAAATATTGCAATGTCTCTCACAACCTTATTGCTCCAAATTGCCAAGGTCATTGAAGCTGGATTGAGGGCCAGTCACTGCATTTACTGAAATACAGCATCCAGTTTACAAACAGTAAATTCCTACCAACACTGAGACAATAACCAACGTGAACTACATGCCATTGAGTGTTTGAATTGTGCCCAGTTATTTTTGCTGAAACTGAATATAGAAGTCGTATTACATTTGACACCCTCTTCACCTCCCAACAAACCCCACCCCAATCACCACATCACATTCTTGATCATGAAGAGAAAAGTACAGGTATTATATTTGATTTGCTTTTGCAAACCAAGTGAAAGATAAATTTTCCACTGGCATTAAAAGCAATTTCCCTTTAAAGAACTTTGTTATATGTGAGGGATCAAAATTGGTTAATTTGCCCCACTAATGTCATGGGCCGATCTGATGATACTTCAGTGAGCTCATTGAGAGAAGTGCCAAGCTACCAGCCATGGGCACATTGTCTTTCTAGTATTTAAGGCTTGAGTTTGGCATCATTTAGACACTGATAAGAATGATTAGATTCAACTCTGCATACTTTATTGTGGCTTTTAGTGTATCAGTGATGACTGATGTCAGAAGCACCAGTGAAAGAGGTGGGAATGTTGCTCCTGTCCCTTCCCCAGGTCTTCTGGAGTTGCTGTTTCCTTTTGTCACCTTGCCTTATGTTAACGGACCAGTCCACAGAACTGAACTTCAGCCTACAAAATCCACCTGCTGCCACCTTTTTGTTCCTGCTGGGCCTGGACAGGTGTCCAAGCTGCAGTGTGATAACGTTGTTCAACATGATCCTGTTGGTTTACCCACCATGTTGGATCAATATTGCCCTCAGTGTTTTGAATTCCAATCACTTCCTCACAATCCCACTTGCCTTTCTCTGCAGATGCTGGTTGACCTCCCGGGTATTTTACTACTACTTTTCCTTTTATTTCAGTTCTGCACCATGTTAAGGCATTTTTGTTTTTGTAGCACTTTGCAATCCATAGGCAATTTTGCATGTGTGGCACATGCAGGTTCAACCCCTGCATTAAAGCAGCATTTAGGACGTGTGTTTTGCACCAGGCTGCTGTCAAAAATTCCAGTAGCGAAATCTGCTGCAGCTATTATCTGTTGCTTACAGCTCATCTGGCTATAGGTAGCCATCTTTGGGACTCTTCTGGAACAGTGACAATGAAATAACATTTAAAATAAGCAAAGATGACCACCTCAAATTAGCTATCAAGTTTTAAAAAGCCATGTAGATGTCACTTCAGTAGACACTTGTGTGGGAGACTACTTCATTAGACTAGTTCATTAAATTGACTAGTTCATTAGTTCATTAAATCATTTCAGTTTTTTTTAGGAGGAACCAAGAAATTTATTTTATTACCAGATCTGTTAAAAATTGAAAAGAGAATAAGCGTTTGTGATTTAATTATGTATTACATTGCCCAACCTTTACTTCCAGGCAATGAGGGATTTTTTTTACCCAAATTTGTATGTATATCCTTCATTATCAACATGAACACTTGTTTATTTATTTATTGAGATAGTCGAATTATAATAGCAAAGCAAAACTTACATTTGTCTTAACGGATTGGGTAAATAATTTTCCCTGCAAAATAATTTTCTGCAATGAGGAAAAGCTGGGCCATTACAATTTATTAAAAAGGGCAGGCACAATGACCCCCTTTCTATGCTGTATGATTCTATGACACGTGTATATATACCTTATCAAAAAAACTACGTAGTACAACATGCCTTCCATTCAATGTAACAAACTATTTTTCTTATGAATACAAGTCAATGATACTGCTATTCTGTTTTCAGAGTTTGGATATTTACTATGTTCAGTGCAGTAGGAAGGAGTATTGGTTTTGCACTAATGCTAAGTTATACATATTTCAGGTGTTTTATGTATTAATATGTAGCAATTAAAAAGCTAAAATGAGGCACTGAAATTAGGTAAAGTCCCTTCAACTTGAGCACCTATGGCCACAACACACATGTTAAATTTCCTAAACTGAATGTTCTATACAATTGTTTGGAAGTTTTACACAAATCATTTGATTGTGAATTATCCTTTGCTGACATGCTCCTAAGAAAGACTTTAGTTTACAAAATAGATATAGGTTGGCATCTAAAATAATTTGAAGCTATATGATCCAATCCAACCAATTGTTAGAGGCAGTATTTATTGTTCATCTGTAAATGCAGTTGAGAAAGTGGTGGTGGCCTTTTTGAAATGCTGCAGACCTCTGCATACTCTGATGCTCCCATAATGTCATTTAGATGCGAAGTTCTAGAATTTAGACCCAGTGATGATAAAGAAATGAAATTATATTTCCAGGATAAGACATGTGGGACATTCTGGTGGTGTTGCAATACACGTGTTGACCTTGTTCTTCTATGGGGTTTGAAATATATTAAGTCCCTTATGTAAACAGTACACATTGCAGCATGCTACATTGGTGATGGAGGATGAGGTGAATGTTTAGGGTGATGGGGTGTCATTCAAGTGAGATAATTTGTTCTAAATAGTGTTGATCTTGAGAGTTGTTGGCGCTGCACGCACACGGGCAAGAGGGAACAACAACAACCCTTGAATTGCTTCTTGTGCATGGTGCAAAGACTCTGAAGTGTTGGGAGGTCAGTCATTCATTGCAGGATATCTTGCCTCTGACCTGCACCAGTAGCCACAATATTTTTTCTTGCTGGGCCAATTGTGTTTCTGGATGTGATAGTTAGGGACATGGCAATAGTGATTTAATTGTGTGCCAAGGCTAAGTGATTAGAGTCTTATTGGAGCTGAGCATTCTCTTGCATGTGTGGTGTGGTTATTACATGCACTTATATCAATGCATGCCTGAAAGTTGTCTTGATATTGCTGGTGCAGGCATAGATTGCTTTATTTACTGAAGAGCTGTGAAAGGAACAGAAATAATGCAATCATCAGAAAACATCCCCACGTATAACTTAATGATGGAAGAAGGGTCATTGATGAAGCAGATGAAGAGGATTATCTTAGAATCCTACCTTGGGGAACCCTTGGAGGAATGTTCTGTGGCTGGGTGATTGAACTTTAACCATTACGATCCTACTTTCTGTGAGGTTAGAGCCCAGCCACTGGAGTGTGATTCCAACTGTTGGACTGCTTTTTCTTTGCCAATTGACTTGAGTTTCACTGTGGCTACTTGATACCACACTGGTAAATGCTGTCTTGATGTTGACAGCAGTTATCGGCTCTCACTGCCAGTTTAAAGTTATTTACATATTGGAGAATCAGCAGTCTACATCAATTCTGTTGTACTTTAGTCGAGCTGCTATATATAGGTTTATTTCCATGCCTTCAAATATACATTTTGGTTTGTTTTAGAGACGGTGTGGGGGAAAAAAAACTGAGATCGTGAAATCTGCTGAGCTCCCTAGGGTGAAGTGAATGGAATTCAGTTCTCTGTAACGTGTAGGGTATCTTGGTGATTTCTATAGCCCAGCTTGTCATACAGTATAATCTGTTACAAGGTTCAGTAGAAGAAATGCTAGTTAAGCTAATACCATGACGGTTATGCAAACTCACCATATTGGGATTTTTTCTGTACCTTGAACTGCTTGAGAAGCCTTGCTTGATATTTCTCTTGAAAGCTAATTTCTCCTTATCATTCTGAAATCTTTTGCCAGTTTTGATTATAAGCTATAGAAATTGCAAGCTATTTGGCCTGCTGTACCTGAACCAGTGCTAATTCCTCTTATCAATCACCAATATGAGTGCTATCATGTTTTTTTCCTCATCAGCCTAATACCTTGTTAAATGTGCCATGCTCAGTCTCAGTAGTCACATGGGAATGCCTTTCATTTCTTAATGAGAACTATTTGAGAAAATGCCTTCTGTCTTTCTCCTAGTATTTGTGATTTAACAGAGGATTTGGCTTTTTAGCAGGTGACTCTGACTTAAAATACATCTATCTTTTATTCTACAGTTAGGTTCTTTGCATCAGGTACCACTGATGATGATGATAAACCCTCTCCCTATCATTATATAAAACTGTTACATATATGTTGTAGCCATATATTGCAGTTTAGCTGAGCATCACTGTCTTTAACAAAGCATGTCCTGTTTATACCTCCATCTCTTTGTTTGCTTGTGCAAACAAAGACACAAAAGAATCTATGGACACTACAAAGTGAATTGATGTGCTCTTATAAAAGCTTTTGATACATCAATGTGAATTAGTGGTATGTTGCAAGAAATTACAGTCTATTATTTTAGTGCAATTCAGACTGTTGATCAAATAATCACAGAATTTTAAGCACAAATTGCATTCAGTGCATATTGACTTTGCATAAATTTGTGAAATAGCTCCTTATAAAATAAAACACTTGGTCCCGATCAACAAACGCGATGCTGGAGGAACTCAAAGGGTTAGGTGGCATCTGTGGAGGGAAATGGACAGTTGACATTTTGGGTCAAGACCCTTCACCTGGGATAAAAGGGTGAAGGGAAAGGGCAGAGCAAGAGCTAGCAAGCAAAAAGATGGATGCAGGTGAGGAGCAGTGATAGGCAAATGGAGGAGGGGGAATGGAAATCCTGACAAAGGGCTGCAGATGATAAAGTATGATAGGAGGGTGCGGTAGACCATGGAATCAAGGGATAGAGATAGAGAGGGCAGATGGAAACACGGGGGGTGGGGGGGGGGGTGAGGGGAACCAGTGGAAGGAGCATGTTGCGTGACAGGCAGATGGAGTGGGTGGAGGCAGGGAAAGAAACAGACTGATGGGGGACTGGGAGTGCAGGGGGGACTGGGAGTGCAGGAGGAACTGGATAGATCAGGAGCAGAGACAAAAGAGACAGAGGGGGAGAGGTTTGCCTGAAACTGGAGAAATCAATGTTCATGCTGTTGAGTTGTAGACTATCCAGGTGGGATATGAGGTGCTGTTCCTCCAGTTTGCATTTAGCCTCACCCTGGCTGTGGAGGGGATGAGGACAGATATGTCAGTGTGGGAATGGGGAAGAGATTTGAAAAAGGCTGGCAACTGGGAGCTCCAGGAGGTCACGGCAGACGGAGCGCAGGTGCTCGACAAAGCAGTTACCTAGTCTGGATCTTCTGAATAAGAGCCAGCATGCTCTGTTCAGAATTGTCATATTTTTCATGTATGAAAAGTGATGGCTTTTAATTATGTAACTGTGTGAGTTTCAGAGCTCTCAGGTGTAGGTGCAGAAGGTCACTAATGCAGCTGATCATCACTGATAACTCAATGGAGTCTGCTTGGATCACCAAACTTCCCCACGTTCCCCAGCACTGATGCTATGAAATCTGTCCCATTTAGCTTTTATGCCATGTAGTTCATTAATACCAATGGAAAAAATTGGTTGAAGACAGAAGCGCAAGAGAAACTAATTTCTGCTTTTTTTTATTATTGGTTACATGTAATTAATTTGTTTTTAAATGTTTCCTTGTTTTTAAGTGCTAATTTAAATTTTTTCAATAATTTTTACATGTCTTTAATTGCCTTTGAATGTTTGTAAATGTCAGAGACATTATTGCTTTGACAGTCAGTAATCCTGGGTGGGAGCTTAGTTGGCCATCAAAACATTTCTGGGGATGGTCTGCAGGTAGTTTCTCCTACAGTGATTATCTGGGTTCAGCCTGAATCTGTTTAGGTCAGGAAAACTAGAGCAGCATTACTAAGAACACTTTTTTTTTGTTTTTTCTTTTCAAAAAAAGGTTATTTAAAACCTGACCAAACACCATGAATAAAATACAAACTTATAGATAATGATATATGATGTGTGCAATTACTGAAGGTATGATATAAAATATTACATAGTTGTACTCTAATATGACCTTCATTATTCTAGACCTTAGCGATAACTCTGGTATGCAACCATTAGCACATCAAAAATGCTTTGATAGAGAAAAGTTTGATTTTAACAGCAGTCTAAATCTAGTTGACAAAGATTTCTTTTGATATTCACAGGCAAATATCTGTTGAGAACAGAACCAGACACACCACGTCTTAGTACATAGGCAAAGATTTGTCACTTTAGTGACATTGTCACATCGCAGGGATCCAGAAGAAAAGCTGTCTTTGCACAAACAAACATTCTACAATTTCTTTTCCAGCTTATTTGCCTGTTTGAAAAGTTCAGCACTGATACAGAATTCCCCAATAAGATGGGTTAGGAATTGCAGTCAAGGTTTGGTTTACCACGAGTTATGCGTTCATGCTGAAGGCATTTAACTGCAAGACCCGCCAGTTTTGATTGGAAAGATGCTGTGCTGGTCTTCATTGATCAACTAGCAGCTGAAAGATGATAGCATCCAAGGGCCTGACTCTGGAATGGGTGGCCTTGAGGACAGATGGGCTTGGGCACCTCAGTGGTCAGCAGAAGATTGGAGTTGGAGACACGAGACTGCAGATGATGGAATCTGGAGCAAAAAAAGTGCTGGAGAAAATCAATGGGCCAGGCAGCATCTGCGGAGGCAGTTGACCTTGCATCAGGATATCAGAGTTACTGTGCTTGATGTGAAACTTATTATAACTGCCTATGCCCCAAGGGTATTGGGAGATTTGCTTCTTGTGTTGAGTTGCTGGCAACTCTAAAAATTAAATTTTTCCAAAGCAAATATGAAGTTTTGCAATATTAATGTTAAAAAAAATTTGATCTAACTAGAAAAGTTTTATTTATAAATATCATTTACAGTCACTTTAGAAAAACAAACTGCAGGAAATGCTCAGTAGGCAGATAGCATCTATGGCAAGAGAAGCAGTTCATGCTTTGGGTCTGAGACCTTTTGTCACAACTGGAAAAGAGAAAAGCAAGTTAATTTTCAGAATAAAAGGTGGTGGAGGCACAGATAGAACCAAGGGAATACCAGTGATAATGTGAGACCAGATCGGTTAATGGGGGCAGTTACAAGTACACTATGCTTTTTCTGTGCAACACATTGTTAATAGTGAGGCATGGGATTGTACCGATAGAATAAGAAAAGCTGAGCCAAAATGATCCAGGCAAAAATTCTCACTTCTGATACAGACAGAAAGAGAGTGTTAACTAAAGCTGGAAAATTCAATATTTTCTGGAATAAGTCAGAGAGAGATGCAGCACAGAAACGGGTTCTTTCGCCCACTGAGTCAACACCAACCATCAACCACCCATTTACACAGATCCTACATTAACCTCAATTTTTATCCTCCCCACATTCCCATTAACTTCCCCCAGATTCTACTCACTTACCCACTAGGGGCAATTTACAGTAGCCAAATAATTTGCCGATTCTTTGGGCTGTGGGAGGAAACCAGAGTACCTGGAGGAAATGCATGCAGTCACAAGGAGAATGTGAAAAATCCACACGGCAGCACCCAAGATTGGGTTGGACCTGGGTTTCTGGCGCTATGAGACAGCGACTCTACATGCTGGGCAACTGTGCTGCCCAATGCTACAGTGTGCCCAGGTGGAAGATGAGGTGCTGTTCCTCGGACTTGCTTTGGACCTCATTGTAATAGTGCAGGAGACCACAAATAGAAAAATCGGAGTGAGAGTGGGATGGTGTATTTAAAGTGGTAAGCAACCGAAATCTCAGCCACTCCTGCGGACTGAACATTGGTCTTCCATGAAACAATTACCCGATCTGCAGCTAGCTTCTCCTCTGTATTCACATTGTGAATGCCGAATGTACTAGCCTGGATGAAGTACAGGTGAATCGTTGCTTCACCTGGAAGGACTGTTTGGGTCCATGGATAGTGAGAAGAGTTAAAAGGATCAGTGTTGTACCTCCTGCAGTTGGTGGGGGTGGAAGAGTGCTCCAGGAGGTCGTGAAGGGAATGCTTTCTTTGAAATGCTGAAAGGGGAGGGGAATATGTGTCTGCTGTTATTGGAGCTGATGGAAATTGAGAAGAATGATCTGTTGAATATGGAGACTGATGGGGTGGAAAGTAAGGACCAGAGTTGCTCTGTTTCTCTGTTCAAGAGGAGAGGGGTGAGAGCAGAAGTGTGGAGGGGCAATATGTCCCACGGCCTCATTGTTAACAACACTTTATAGAAACAAGGATAATCTGCTTCTCAACTGCCATATTAAGTCATTTGGTCTCATCCTATCATAGATATTCCTTTGTTCTACCCATCCGTGAGCTACTGGAGCAGAATTAGGCCATTCAGCCCTTTGACTTGATCAGCCCGTACTCCACCATTCAATAATGGCTGATTTTTATTTTCCTCAACCCCATTCTCCTGCCTTCTCCCCGTAACCCTCTTACCAATCAAGAACCTATCAATCTCTGCCTTAACTACACCGAATGACTTGGCCTCCACAGCCCTTTGTGGCAACAAATTCCACAGATTCACCACCCTCATCTCAGAGAAATTCCTCCTCATCTCAGTTCTAAAGGGCATCCATTTATTCTGAGGCTGTGCCCTTGGATCCTAGACTCTCCCACTACTGGAAACACCCACTCCACATCCACTCTATCCAGACCTTTCAGTATTCAGTAGGTTCCTTCCCCCATCTTCTCTGCCACTGAAAGCTAAGTTGTTTTTCTTCCTTGCCCAGTCTGACAAAGGGTCCCAGGCCTGAAACATTAACTGTTTCTTTTTCCACAGGTGCCCCTGACCTGCTGAGTGTTTTGCAGCATTTTCAGTTTTTTTTCATTTCCAGCATATTTTTAAATTTATTTTTCATAAGAAAGTAAGAGCTGGAGTAGCCCACTCAACCCTTCAAGTCTACCCTAGTATTCAATATGATTATGGCTGACACGCCCCGGGCCTCATCTCCTCTTCTATGCCGGTGCCTCACAGCCCTCAATTCCCTGATCTTTCAAAAAAATGTATCTACCTCTTTAAAGATCTCCAGTGGCTTAGTCTTTAACCTTCCAGGTTTGAGAATTTCAAAGATTCCCCACACTCTGTGAAAAGCAGTTCCTATACACCCCAGTTTTAAATAACTTCCCCCTTTTCTTGTGACTATGCCCCCTCATTCTCCCATTAGTTAAATTTGGCCTTTTCCCAGATTCAATGTGCTTTTTATTATGATATTTTAAACGAATTTTCAGATGGTTTAAACCCACTGCAGAAACCTACTACTCTTAAACAGTTAAAATTTTAAAGTGTTTTTCTTAACTTTTCTAGTGGATTTTGCCACTGGCAATTATACTAATGACTTTGAGATTAAAGCCACAGCCAGGGAAGAAACTTCACACAGTGCATGGCGATTGAGTAAAATTGTCAATAATGCCTGCAGTAGAAACAGTCTTGCTGAAAAAATTCTAGGTCACCTGAACGGACGTGCTGGAGTGGTGTTGTAGAGAGACCGTTATGATGGGATTGCCCATGTTGTACTCCAGCATTTAATAAGCTTGCCATGGATGGGGTCACAACAAACCCCTAGCGCAGGTTCAACAAACAAAATGCTGGAGGAACTCAGCATTCATGGAAGGAAATGGATAGTTGAAGTTTCGGACCGAGACCCTTCATCTGGACTTGTCCATTTCCCTCCACAGAAGCTGCCTGACCTTCTGAATGCCTCCAGTATTTTGTTTGTTGCCCTGGATTCCAGCATCTGCAGTCACTTGTGTCTCCTACCACAGGTTCAATGGGCCAAACAGTCACCAGCCACGGATGTGATACAATATGCTATGTTTTGGAAACAGTTGACAAAATTCAGGACTATCCAGTAAACTGCCCCTGAGAATTGGCAATTTCTTTTGAAAGTAATACACTCATCAAGGAATGTGCTGCTGCATTCAGAGATGAAAATCTCAAGGCAGCTCTCCAGGCCATTCAGGAAAAAAAGGTAAAAGTTTGTGGTTCACGCTATCCAGACAGATATTTCCCATTATCTTTAGTCCCTGTTCTCCCTCAAAAACTACAGCAGTCCAGGAATTCCTCAAGTTCATGTACAGTCTCAAACAGATAAATGGGGCAGAGATGCAATTCAAAGACACTTGAAGCCCTTTGTGTGTGTGTGTGTGTACCAGCTCTTTAAAAGAGCCCTTTCAAATTGAGTTTAAGTACAGGTATCTCACTGCTACCATCAGTCCTGTTGCCCAGTGTCATAGTAGTTATCATGTACCCACCTGCTGAGTTTTTCCAGCATGTTCTGTTATTTGTGTCCTTGCCTGTATTATCCTTCAGTATCATACTGTGAAGATCTGTGCCAATCAGTACTGTCTCCCAGATTACACTGTGGTAGACCTGTACCTGTGGTACCCTTGGCCAATAGCTAGATATAGACCAGCTCCTGGCCCTCGGGCCCAGAAGATCCAGCAGGGCCCAATGTTGTCTTGCAACTCTGGTTCTACATGCCAGGTTGATATCAACAGGGCCCCAAAGAACATGATCCCCTGCTGTCTGTCCAGCATCAGATGGGTCATTGGGACCTGGGCAAATGGTGGGGCAGTTAGTTCTTGCCCTGAGTCTTCAGCCATAGTCCATTGTGTCTATACTCAGAGTCCCCACATAGTGCAGGGCTTAGGGTAAGCTGCAAGGTGATGTCATCAGCCATTTCTTTTGAGGTGGGACTGCCCTCCGATTCTGGTCCCATTCCCTTTTGGTGTTCCAGAATGAGAATAACAGTAGAGGATAGCCAATTTTCCTTTCGGGTACAAAAATTCCTGCATCATACAGGACTGTTGGGAAATGTATCCAGTAACCATTTTGGTTGCAGGCACCCCAATGTAAATTTTCATTGCTTGCAAACCTTTAGTGCTACTGAAAGGGCTGTACCACTTTGTAATGGGAAACATGCTGCCTGGGATAAAGCATGGTGCTTGACTGGGTAGACAGGCATTTGAATGGGCAAAGGCTTGGCTGATGGAATATAATGTGGAAAAACATGAAGTTATCCATTAGGTAACTTCATGTTTTTCCACATTATATTCCAGGAAAGATATATACAGGGCCTGTTCCTGTGCTGTTCAATGTTCTATGCCTTTATTCTTTAGGATTTAGTAGAATGAGAGGTGGTCTCAGAATCAGGTTTATTATCATTGACATATGTTGTGAAATTTGTTGTTTTGCAGCAGCAGCACAGTGCAAGACATAAAAATTACTATAAGTTACCAAAAAATAGTGCAAAAGAGGAATAACGAGGTAGAGTTCATGGACCATTCATAAATCTGATGGTGGAGGGGAAGAAGCTGTTCCTAAAATGTTGAGTGTGGGTCCTCAGGCTCCTGTACCTCCTCACTGATGGTAGTAACAAGAAGAGGGCATGTCCTGGATTGTGAGAACATTTGGAACATGCAATATTTTACAGGGCTTTACAGAGTAAATGTGGGGATGATGTTCCTCTTGGCTGGGGTGCCTAGAATTAGGTTTACTGTATCCAGATAATGGATTGGCTAATCAGGACTGAGATGAAAAGCTTATTTGGGAATTCTCTACCCAAGAAGGTGTGATGCCTCAGTCATTAAGTATAAACAAGAACTGATAAACTTTGGGGAATTAAGGGAGTCTACAGACATGGGATTAGTGTGGGGAAAATGCTGCTGAGGCAGAAGATCAGCCAATATCTTATTGAATGGCAAAGCAGGCACAAGGAGCTGAATGGCCTAGTCCTATTCAGATGGTTGTGAGGTCAAGAATGGTCAAGTCAGAATAGAATGATTGTATTCTAGAACCATTGAGGGGACACCATCCATGAGGGTTATGGTTCAGGACTGAGATAGGTGGTAGGGCAGGAGATGACTTTTTGAGTCTCCAAGGCATTGTCATTCCCAGAGTGACTGACAATGATCACTCCTGGGATGATACGATCCGACTTCCTCTGCAATTCTCCAAATGAGCTTTTCATGAGGTACAGCATCATCCTATGCAGATCTGGTGTGAAAACTTTGTCACCCATATGAGGGTGAATCACTCTGGGCAGTGTTTAGTCAAGTTTCAAGAGAAACCTGGAACAATCTGCAATCTGAAATTGTATTTCACTACAGGTAAACTTGATTGCATTAGGTTGGGGGGAGAAAAACAACATTTTGCAATTGTGTTTCTTGATCAACCCTTACTTCTGGGTGTTACAGGTTTACCTTGACTTCATCCACCTTCATTTATACATCTAAGTTTTTAATGTGGACACAATGTGTACAATTTACTTTATTGATAAAGGTACCTCTAAATATCCAAGGCTTAGATGTGCATTGGGCTCTTTGTGTTTGAAAATAGGGGCAGGGTAACATCATTTTGGGATCTTGATTGTGTGCACTGCAGTATACCCATCAGGGTCAGATTCTTCAGAGGTTGAGTGATCACGCTATTGGTCACCACACTGCTGGAGGCTGTTAGATGGTTCATATTTGTATTTAGTTTATTCATTTGGAATTGGAGAAACGGAGGCATTCCATTTGACTCGGTATTAAATTTGACCCAACACCACCACCACTTTCCCTTCCACCATCCCAATGTGTAAGAATAAACTGGAATTGCACTTTGATTCAGGCCCAAATCAAATAACTTAATGCAATTGATACGCATTATGAACAATTGCCAACCTCAGCAGAAGTGTGTAAAGCTCAAACATTATAATTCCACTGTGAAAATGAAATGGATATTTTACAGTTTCCATTTCAGTTGTTTTGCATCAAATCCATCTACTATAGAATTAGTAATAAAAATTACCTCCAGTTAATTATGGTAAATGCATATAGCTGAGGTATCAGAATAGCTGCTCTGTCTTCAACTGGAGTGAATGTGGCTGGACTTTATGTGATACATTATGGGAAGCAATGTAACATAAGGAGGTTAAATGATGTAGAACTGTTGTCCTGGAGCAATGGAGAGCTCTTTTTCATACTCTGTATATGGAGGTTTCCTGGAGTTTAAAAAAAATAATTCTACTGAACATCAACACTGAAATTCAGAGTGAGTCTTTGGTTAGACTACCCCATTGAGAAAGTATCTAAATACAAGAACACAAGAAAATAGGACCAGGTCCTTCAAGTCTGCCCCACCATTCAATAATATCATGGCTGATCTATGCTGGCCTCCAACTGCCCTTCCGTGCCAGTTCCTCAATCCTTCAAATATTTATCTGTCTCCACCTTAAATATATCTTCCCTCTGGAGTAGAGAATTCCACAGATTCACTCCCCTCTGAGAGAAGGAATTACTACGCACCTCAGTTTGAAAGGATCGGCCCCTTATTTTGCAGTTATGTCTCTTTTATTGTGAGTCTTCCACTCATAAAAACATCTGAATGTCTACTCTATCAATCTCCCTTAAGATCTTGAATGTTTGAATGCCGCCCCTCATTCTATATAGGTCCAAACTGTCAGGGCTCTCTTGATATTACAGCCACTGTATCTCAGGAATTAGCCTGGTGAATGTGTCTCCAGTGCTCCTATATGGTGTTTTTACGCAAGGGGCTTAAAACTTTGCACCAACACCGTACAACTGTAATAAAGCCACTGTAGCCGGATGCAACACACTACGAAGAACGACACGGAGGCAGCAAGTGCTGAACTCAAGACTCTACTTCCACACCAAAAGCGCGCCAAACTCTCTACCCAACTACCCTCTTGATCTACAGGGCGGATGTCACATCAGACCGTTCCCGGAAGGTCTGCCCCGAACGGGTAGTTCAAAACGTGTTTCTGCGCATGTGGCCGCGGCTCCTGATGGCGGTTTGAGCCTCGCGTGTGTGGGCCGCCACACCACGACCACCACCAGCCACCCCCCCCCCCCCCCATGAAGCATCCATCGGGGGGAGAGGAGCACCCAGTCCGTTTGGCTTGCCCAGGTTGCCGGCCACGCTGGCACGGTGCGGGTACCCTCTCACTGGCTGACCAATGTCCAGATGTGCTGGTTTGAGGAGGTCCACCATAAAAGTCTCCTCCCGGCCACCCACCTCCATGACACACATAGATCCATTGTGCCGGATCACTTTGAAAGGTCCTTCGCGTACGGCCGTTGTAAAGGTGACTTGTACATGCCCCTGCGAATAAAAACGTACTTACAGTCCCGGAGGTCTTTAGGGGTGAAGGCTGGCGCGGGACCATGCCTGGAGGTCGGGTCCAGTGCCAGGGTCCCTACCTTGTCCCGCAGCCTCGTTACTACCTCTGCTGGAGTTTCCTCCGGACCTCGGGCCCCTGGTACGAACTTGCCTGGGACCATCAGGGGAGTGTCGTAGACCAATTCCACTGAGGAGGTGCCCAGGTTTTCCTTGGGGGCTGTGCGGATGCCCAGTAAAACCCAGGGAAGCTCGTCCGTCCAGCTGAGGCCGACTTGAGATGCCGGTGGAACCACTCGATCAAACTGTTGGACTGGGGCTGGCACGCTGTGGCGTGGTGCAGCTGGGTGCCCAGAAGCTGCGCCAGTGCTGTCCACAAACCAGACGTGAACTGCACTCCCCTGTCGGAGGTGAAGTCCGTAGGGAGGCCAAATCTGGCGATCCAGTTTGCGATTAGCGTCCTGGCGCAGGACTCAGTGGACGTGTCTGCAAGCGGTATAGCTTCCGGCCATCTGGTGAACCTGTCGACCATGGTAAAGAAATACCTGGTGCACCGGGAGACTGGCAGGGGGCCGACGATGTCCACGTGGATGTGTTGGAACCTCCTGTGCGTCGGTTGGAACTGCTGGAGGGGAGCCTTCATGTGCCGCTGGACTTTGGCGGTCTGGCAGTGTACGCAGGTCCTGGCCCAGTGTCCAACCTGCTTGCGCAAACTATGACAGACTGATCTGTCCACTACTAGTTTAACGGACGCCCGGATGGATGGATGGGTGGGCCAGGTCGTGCAGCACGTCGAACACCCATCACCTCCATGCTGCTGGTACCACAGGTTGGGGTCTGCCAGTAGGCACATCGCACAGGAGTCGAATCGCTGCCGGGCCGATGGGGACGTCCTCCAGCTGGAGTCCCGAAACGGCAGTGTGGTAAGCTGGGATCTCAGTGTCTGACTGTTGTGCTTCAGCCAGTGCTGCGTAGTCCATCCCTGAGGACGATATGCCAGCTGAGTGGAGGCAGGGGCAGGACAGTGTGTCGGCAACAACGTTGTTCTTCCCCGCGATGTGGCGGACGTCCATGGTGAACTCTGAAATAAAGGACAGGTGCCTCTGCTGCCGAGCCGACCATGGGTCCGATATCTTGGCCAGTGTGAAGGTGAGGGGCTTGTGGTCCGTATACATGGTGAATTCCCTTCCCTCGAGGAAATACCGAAAATGCCAGACAGCCAGGTAGACCACTAGCAACTCTCTGTCGAAAGCACTGTACTTCACCTCTGGTGGTCGTAGGTGCCGGCTGAAGAAAGCGAGTGGTTGCCACTGGCCCTCGACGAGCTGCTCCAGGACTCCGCCGACAGCCGTGTTGGAAGTGTCAACTGTGATTGCCATTGGTACATCAACTCTCGGGTGTACTAGTAGGGTCGCCTTTGCCAGGGCCTCCTTGGCCTGCTTGAATGCCTCTGTGGACTCCGCGTTCCATGTCACCTCTTCAGCCTTGCCGGCCATCGGGCTGAACAAGGGTCTCATGATGCGTGCTGCCGCCAGCACGAACCGATGATAAAAGTTGACCATCCCAACGAACTCCTGCAGGCCCTTGACTGTGCTGGGCTTAGGGAACTGGCAGATGGCTTGGACCTTGTCCAGTAGGG
The DNA here is from genome assembly GCF_009764475.1 of Pristis pectinata. Classification (NCBI taxonomy): domain Eukaryota; kingdom Metazoa; phylum Chordata; class Chondrichthyes; order Rhinopristiformes; family Pristidae; genus Pristis; species Pristis pectinata. The sequence goes on from NC_067410.1 coordinate 67,236,063, forward strand.
GAACTGCGCTTTGCTGGTTAACCCTGTGGCCCAAGAAGTCGATCTCTGTCAGCCCAAACTGGCACTTCGCTGGGTTGATTGCCAGGCCGTGGTTGCTTAGGCGTTGGCAGAGCTGGTGCAAACGTGCCACGTGTTCTTGGCGTGAACTGCTAGCCACCAGGATATTATCCAAGTAAATGAAAACGAAATCCAGGCCGCGTCCCACCGAGTCCATGAGCCTTTGGAAAGTTTGGGCTGCATTCTCGAGGCCGAACGGCATCCTCAGGAATTCGAACAAGCTGAATGGGGTGATGAGGGCTGTCTTGGGCACATTGTCGGGATGCACTGGGATCTGATGGTATCCCTGGACCAGGTCAATCTTTGAGAAGATGGTCACTCCATGCAGGTTCGCTGTGAAGTCCTGGATGTGGGGCACCGGGTATCTGTCGGCGGTTGTGGCGTCGTTGAGCTGTCGGTAGTCTCCGCAGGCCTTCGACCCTCCTGCAGACTTGGGTACCATGTGCAGCGGGGATGCCCACGGACTGTCTGAGTGGCATATGATTCCCATCTCCTCCATTTTACGGAACTCCTCCTTGGCGAGGTGGAGCTTGTTGAGTGGGAGCCTGCGAGCTTGGGCGTGCAGCGGCGGTCCTTGCGTGGGGATGTGGTGCTGCACGCCGTGCTTGGGGTCGGCCATGGAGAACTGCGGGGTGACTATGGAGGGGAATTCCGCCAACACCCTGGCGAATTCGTTGCCTGAGAGGGTCACGGAATCCAGGTGGAGGGCCGGTAACTTGGCTTCTCCGAGCTGGAAAGTCTAGAATGTCTTAGCGTGGACCAAATGCCGGCCTTTCAGGTTGACCTGGAGGCAGTTGGCTCGTAGGAAATCTGCCCCTAGTAGTGGCTGTGACACCTCTGCCAATGTGAAAGTCCATGTGAAACGGCTGGACCCGAAACGCAGTGGGATGGTTCGCGAGCCGTACGTTCGAATACTGGTGCCGTTTGAGGTGGTGAGCTCGGGGGCCTGGGACTGCGTTGCGGGTGTCCATGTTCGGGGGGGGGGGGGGGTAGAACACTGACTTCGGCTCCGGTGTCTACCAGGAAGCGTCACCCGGAGTGTCAGTCCCAGAGGTACAGGAGGCTGTCTCGGTGGCCAGCTGTCATAGGCATTAGCGACGGCTGGCCACAGAGTTTCCCGGGAAGACACATGGATGGCAGTGGTGTGCGCCTGAACCCCATCTTTGGTGATAGAAACACCATTGTTCTGAAGCGTCGTCCTTTTCCTCTGTGGGTCTTGACAGCTTCGATTGTGGGGCCTGGGCTTTGGGCCGTGCAGTCGCGGCTAGGCCGATGAAGGCTGCTCCAAGTTGCTTGCTCTGCCAGAGGACATCTGCTTTAGCCACGACCCCCCTTGGGTCGCTGAAATCCTCACCCGCGAGGAGGAGGCGAATGTCCTCTGGCATTTGCTCGAACAACTGCTCGAATAACAGGCACGGCTTATGGCAGTCCATGAGCGCCAGCATATCGTTCATCAGCTCGGATGGCATGCAGTCGCCCAGACCGTCCATGTGCAGGAGGAGCGTGGCTTGCTCACGGCGGGAGAGACTGAAGGTACGGATCAGGAGCGCCTTAATCTTGGGGTACCTGTCCTCCGTTGGTGGCTGGTGTAGGAAGTCGATGATCCGGCCTGCCGTGTCATGGTCAAGCATGCTGAGCACGTAGTAGTACCGTGTGGCATTGGCTGTGATGTCTCTGACGTTGAACTAGGCCTCGGCCTGCTCGAACCAAATGTGGGGCTGAGCAGCTCAAAGTCGGGAGCTTCAGAGACACTGCGCTGAGCGAGTTGCTCGAATTCATTGCTGGTCACTGAGTCGTTGGTTCCAGGTGCCGTCTGGAACATCAGGGTCACTAAAATGTAGCCGGACGCAACGTACTACGAGGAACGACAGGGAGGCAGCGAGTGCTGAACTCAAGACTCTTTACTTCCACACCAAATGCGCACCAAACTCTCTACCCAACTACCCTCGTGATCCACGGGGCAGATGTCACGTCAAACCGTTCCCGGGAGGTCCGCCCTGAACGGGTAGTTCAAAACGCGTTTCCGCACGTGCGCCTGCCGCTCCCAATGGTGGTTCAAGCCCCATGTGTGCGGGCCGCCACACCACCCTATTTTTAAACTCCAGCTCCTTCAGAAAAGAGGCCAAGATGCTGTTTGCCTTCTCGTTGGATCTGCCAGCTAATTTTTTTATGGTTCATGCACTCAGACACTTAGATTCCTCTGAACTTCACTCATTTGCAGTCTACCTCCATTTAGATAATAATCCACCATTTTGATCCCTCTTACCAAAATGCTTGACCTCACACATCACTACGTTAAATTGCACTTACAAGGTTTTTGCCCCATTATCAATCTATTTCCCTTTGCAGAATCACAATATCCTTATCATAATGTGCCCTTCTACCTATTTTCATATCATTGGCAAACTTGGAGACCTTGGAAATTTTGAAACTTGGAAATTTTGTTCCCTCCTCCAGGCCATTAGTATCAGTAATAAATAATTGAAGGTCACAAACTGATCTCTGGAATACTCTTGTTACATCCTTCTAACGTGAAAAGGACCTATTTATTTCAGCTCTGTGTGTTCTATGTGACAGCCAGTCTTCAATCCATGCTATTACACTTCCTCCAATACCTTGTGCCCTTAATTTATGCACCAGCTTTTTATGTGGCTCCTTGTCATATGCCCTTTGGAAATCTAAATGCACTACATCTACAGGACGTCCTTTGTTAATTTTTCTTGTCCTCAAAGAATTCAAGCAAATTTGTCAAACATGAGTTACATTTCTTAAAACCATGTTAACTAGGTTTGATAATATTCAGCTTTCCTGAACAATTAGTTATTTCCCATTCCGGCTTGTACAACTCCATCTTCATGCCTTTATAATTATTTAAATTGAAGCCAGTGGTTTTGGTGCTGTGGTGTTCACTTTCAAAATGCATCTGGAATTCAATCATATTGTGGTCACTACCACCTAGAGGGTCTTTAACCACAAAATCTCCTATTAATCCTTCCTGATTACACATGACTAAATCTAAAATAGCCCGTTCCTGGGTAGGTTCTGTAACATACTGCTCTAAGAATTATTCCCTGACACACTCCACAATTTTTTCTTCTATGATACTTTTGTCATTTTGTCTCATCTAATCAATATGTAGATTAAAATCTCCCATGACAACTGCAGTTCTCTTTAAACACGTCGTAGATATTTCCCATTTAATGTTCTGCCCTATCCAGAGGTTACATTTTGGGGGTATATAGACTATTACCACCTGTTTTTCATGATTTCAATCCAAACAGATTCTACGTTACCATCCACAGCCTCGATACCATGCTCAACACCGTTCTGATACCTTCCTTGATGAACACTACTACGTTGCCTCCTTTCCCTTCTGGACCTGCTATTTTGGAACATTTTATAAGCTGGAATACTGAGCACCTAGACCTGGTCACCCTGCAACCATATCTCCATAATAGCTCTTAGATCATACTCTGGTTGCAAATACTATGTGTATTTAAATTAAGGCCATTTTGATTTTTTGCACTCCTTAATAACATTGGATTTGCTCTGTGCTGCATACTTCTATTTACGTTTTCTGCCCTGGCCTGTCATATTTTGTTTGTCAGTTTTCCCCTTCATTAAACTGTGCCACTGCTCTCTCATTCTGTTTGATTTATTAAATATTTTGTTCTTGGAGCTGCCTTCTCTCCTACTAAATTTAAAGCCCTATCTACAACTCTACTTATGTGATTCACTGGGCTACTGGTCCCAATGTAATTCAGGTGAAGCCCATCCCAATGGAACAGCCCTCTCCTTCCTCAGTATAGGTGCCAGTCCTCCGTGAATCAGAACCCATTTCTACCACACAACGTTTTGAGCCACACTTTTGCCTCATCATCCTATTTATCCTTTACCAATTTATTTGTGGTTTAGGTAATAATCCATAGGTTAGCACCCTTAGTTCTACCTTTTCATTTTGCTCTGAACTCTTCGTAGTCCCTCGACAGAACCTCCTTAGTTTGACCTATGCCGTTAGTGCCTGCATGGACCACAACAACTGGATCCTCCCCCTCCCACCCCAAGTTCTTTTTTCCAGCCTAGAAGAGATGTCCTTAACTGTAGCACCAGGCAGGTAACACAGCCTTCAGCACTCTGCTGCAGACAGGGGACAGTGCCTATTCCCCTTACTATACTATCACCAATGACTGCTATGTTTCTCTTTTGTCCCCCCACTGTGCCATGGTGCTATGGACAGTTTGAACATCCTCCACCCTTGTCCACACAGGGAACAAGAACCTTGTACCAGTTGGACAAGGTTAAGAACCGAGGCTCCTCTGGAACTAGCCTCTGGATTCCTCTACCTGCCTCTCCTTTTGCCACACCGCCTTGTCTCTGACCATTTGCCAATTCAGAGATTGTTAAACCAAGGGGCGTGACGGCCTCCTGGAATACAGTGTCCAGGTAATTCTCTCCCTCCCTAATGTCTTGCAGTGTTTGGAGCTCGCACTCCAGCTCATCAACCCTGAGCAGAAATTCCTCTGGCAGCCAACACTTGCTGCAGACGTGATCACTGACCATAATGGGGCCCACCAGTCCTCGCACGTTGCAACTACAACACATTGCTGCCCAGCCATCTGTTTTAATTAGTTTTATTTATTTGTTTCTATTCAATTTCACTATTTCAAACATTTCATCACTTGCACACACTGGTGTACCCTGATTTAAAACTTGACCAATCAGAATAGAGAGAAAATAAGACTTTTATTTAAAAAGCTTTTAAGTGTTCCTCACTGCTCTCTGTCTGTGAAGTCTCAGGCCTCCCTGTGCTTTTAGGTGCTCCTCACTGCTCTTGGTCTGCCAAGATGGAGAACTAATGGGCAACCATTAGTAAAGTTATATTTGTGCTTGTTTTATTGATTTTTTTTTTGCATTTGGGTCCAAATAAATAAGGTCCACAGGAAATTTTCAGTATAAGCTCTCATCTGCACTATTACTGGAGAAACTGGCAGAAGATATTGAGGCATTTTCCCAAATTAAGATCTTGCTGATTGTCATGAATCGCTTGAGGTTAAACAAAATCAATATGATTCTAACATAATTTTGAGTGCAAAATGTGCAATATTTTTCTCTGGATTTTTATATATGAATCCACCTTCCATAACTATATGTTCCCAGAAGTTGTGTAATGGTTGAGTGCAGTCTCATATTTGTAACTCCCTAACTAAGTGTTATTTCAGGGGAATGCTGGCTCTCTTGAAAGGACTCTGGATTCTCTTGGAGGGTCTTTGACAATACAGTGCCATACAACCTTTTGCTGGGGTACTTGGCATCTTGTCCATGCAGTCTTCCAGTGATGTGCTAAGTTAGGAACAGCGCAGTAGTGCAGCTGCTTTGCAGCGCTGGAAACCCAGGGTTCAGCCCTGACCTCCAGAGCTGTGTGGAGTTTGCGTGCTTTTTCTGTAAATGTGTGTTTCCTCTGGGTGCTCTGGTTTCCTCCCACATCACGAATACATGCAGATTCATAGGTTAGTTGTCCACTAGTGTGCAGGTGAGTGGGTAGAATCTGGCGGGAGTTGATGAAAGTGTGGGGAGAATAAAAAAAAATTGGGATTCGTGTAGAATTAGTATAAATGAGTGGTTGGTGTGGACACGATGGGCTGAAGGGCATGCTGTCATGCTGAATCTCTCTCTAAGCTAAGTGAGATCAATTGGAAGACCTGATCACCCACTTTGAGCAGCCTGAATTCAAATAGTAATGGCAGAGATGTGGCCAGGTTGAGTGAAAGAGGTTCCCTGCAATCAGCGTGAATGGATTGAAGGAAATGTCTTTCCACTAAATATGTGTGCTGCAAGTGGGAATCCTGAAGAGTACTAGGAAAAAAGATTGTGGATTAGGTGATCAGTTTTCATTTGGCAAAGGAAATTTATTTGATTGTGGAAACCTGTTCCATCAGTTAACACCAGGCACAATAAGTTGGAGACGGAAGTCTTCTAGGTGGAAAAAAAATCAAAAATATTTGCAGATTTATTACAGCGACATTAAAAATTAAAACCAAGCTGATGCACCACCAGCAAGCTCCTTAGAGCAATATGGAGGAACAATGGCCACTAGATACAGCAAACCGGGAATAAAGCTCACAAATTAAGAAGCATAAATTAATACATACATTGCAAAAAGGCCACAGTCTCATATCTCACACACTCAGTCTGAGACCAGGTTCATCAGTCTTTAGGGCTGTACCAACAGACTGGGCTGATGATACAAAGAACAACTGGTAACAGTGGAAAGCATTGAAACAGCCATCACAATAGTCAATGTAAAAGCCCACATTGCTCGGAAGGTTCCAGCACTTTATTGGGGAATTGTTGGATTACAAAGATTCTTTACTAAGTTGATATGAGCAGGGACAAAGGGCTGAAAAGCCAATTGCTTCTCTTTCTTCTGAGAAACAACCCTTTAATCACCTTGGGTGCACTGACTCCAGGCAAATCCATGAGTTCAGGCTAACCTTCAGTTCCACAATGTGTGTGGTCCAGGGAATTAGTGTCAGTAGGATTGACCATGCGAGGTGCACAGTCAAGCTGGCACACAGAGCAGGAATTCCATATGATTTTCCTACATCCCTTTTGCGACCATTGTAGTACTTGAGTTGCTTCCTAGCTCAGGTTATCCAACCTGTGTGGTGCAATAATTTGCTAACTATCTGGGATGGGGACAGAGGAACAGAAAATAATTTTAGCACCATTTTTATCCTATACACATTTGAGTTTTTTATTTTTGCAGGGCTTGTCTGGTGCCTTACTTGACCAAGCATTCCAAAGTACTTAACAGTCATGAAGCACTCTTTGATGTATAATTTCAGATGTTAACTGAACTTGTGATCACCTCTGGACCATACTCAATATGACTGATTCAATGTCATGTTGTCCAATTGTATTCAACCTCCAATTACAATTGATTGGCACAGCCCTAAATATCTTCAACAAAATTTTATCACGCAGGAGAGTTGCTACCCTTCACTTATCGCAAATGTTAATTTTTTCTCAAATATGCAGACTTTTCCAATGGAAGCCATTTTGTTCAGTCATTCTGCACATACTGATGGAACTGGTTCAGCTTTTAGTAATTTTAAAAATTCACAATTATAAACATTCTATACTTAGGTCAGTCACGCTGTACATTTTATACAATATAGTACAATGTTTGTCTCCTGTTCTGCTGTTGCCATGGTGCAGTTACAAAATGGTGGGGCTCTGCGTTTTAAAAGCTCATCAGTTCTTCCTAAACTTCTAGAGAGTAAATTTACAAGTAAATATTTGAAGCCTGTAACAAGTTATGCTGAAGAATCTTTCACTGTCCTCTTCTGTTTTTTCAAAAAAAAGGCTAAGTTATTGAACTTGTAAAAGTCAGGTGAATGTGGTGAAATCAGCCATATCTGATTAAATTGAACCATCTCAGTTCCTCCTAATTTGCTACGTATCTCAGCCTTGTCTTCCCTTTCGTAGCTCCCCACCCATGTATCCTTTGTTGTTTATTTCTCTGTTGGTTGTGTATACTACATAGATTGACAATGTAAAGCAATTTCAGCTTCATACTGATGCAAAGAATAGTAATAATGTGGGTGTGCTGCCACTCAGTCACACTTGGGTAAAAGGTGTAGATCAAAACATGGTCTTATGACATCTTAGTTTCACAATTGCTGTTTAAAAAAAATACAACTACACAAACATTCCAATGGACTTCTTGCTGTATAATTTGGGACTCCAAGCCTTATAATACTCTCAGCTGTTTGTGATCTTAAACAGATACCCTAATATAACTACATGCATACACATTTTCTTCACTTCATTACCACAGTTAAATTTTGACAGATGGTGTCACCTTCTCGGATTGATACTTAACACGGCCATTATTCTAACTGGTGCTTAATACAGAGTGACCATCTTGTAATATTCAAAGTAATTCACAATGTCAAAAGACGTCTTTCAAAAATTCCTGTTTTGTTCCATAATCACCTCTCATTACCTCTTTCCCACTGGCAGTCCACAAATAGTTGCAGTAAAGAGTAGTAATAACAAGAAGTTTTAAACCCACCGTTCAATTCTTTTCCCCAAACATATGTGATTTTGGTTCCAAGCTATGACCATAATGTTATAGACTTTATACAAGAAACAGCTGAGCTTGATAACACCATTTCAATAAGTCCTTGGGAAATGATATGCCATTGAGGCAACCTATACCACCCAACTTCATAATGTTTACATGGGGAAAGATTTCCTGTATGCTTTGGGTGTAGTTAACTTGTGTCTCCATTGCTAATATTCAGGCATACAACATTTTTTTTAAACAAAGGTACACAAAAGGATCTTTGCTCTTTCTGACCACCATACATCAAAATTAGTCCAGAGAAATAAACATTAATACAAACTGTCAGAAAATATTATAGTAATAATCATTCAACCTTTATTTGTAACAAAAACAGAAAATGCTGAAAAAAACTTCTGGTCTGCCACTCTTTTTGGGTTCTGATAAAGGGTCACAGATCTGAAACATTGACTGTTTCTCTTCCCACAGATGCTGCCTGACTTGCTGAGCTTTTCCAGCATTTTTTGTTTTTGTTTCAGATTTCCAGCATCTGCAGGTTTTTTTTTAATTTCAACTTTGATTTGTGATTGGTTTCCAATTTATTTTTTCTTAAAAATGTTGTTAAAGTTTACCTAAGTTAATTTTAATAAACCTATTATTTAGTGTTCTAAAGTGGTAAATATAATTGGGTCAGTTAATATAAGTACTAGCATCAATTTCATAAACTGGAGTTTTGCTTGGACTCGACTTGTATGTGCCTTAGAAGATTGCAGCATGTACACTCAACTATGTTAGAGATAGAAGAAATATGAAGCATGTGTTTCTAACGGTTACACATTGGTTGAAAAAGTCTTCTATAAAACAGGAACAATCCTTTATGTTCTATAGTTCCTAGCTTCCCTAATTTTTTTACTCTCCAATGGTTCCTTTCTTATCTCCCCTTTCCTATCCAGCTCTTTGTCTTATTGTAGTGGGTACAGAAAGAAATCTGGTACTTCTCATATGAGGCGAGAGGGGAAAAGATTAACTGGAGAAAAGAATATATCTCAATCCATAGAAGCATGTGTAATGGCAAGGCTGGGTAGCAATGAGACCCAGAGAGATGGGGTTAATGCTACACTGCTACACATAGTATGTAGTAGAATGAAGGCTAATATTTAAAAATAAGTGGCTGTAGCTTTATATTACAAATGAAATCATAGCTAAAATGATTACAGTATGATTGAATTCCATCTTTCCTATTTTTTGCTGTTCATTCCCACTGATGTTTCCTTTAATTTGGTCAGGTGCCTAAATGTATGTTAAAGAAATGTACGGCTGAGATTGGCAAAACACCATTCTGCATGGCCCACACCTCTCCTCCTTATGTATTTGTTCAACTCTAACTCTGAATGTAGTAACAGGAAAGAAAAATAACATGATGGTACAGCTAAACTCGTGGACTATTTAAGTGTGCAGAATACACTGCACAGTTACACAATGTGGCTGCAGTGTGTATCATCTACAAAATATACTGCAGTTACTTACCCAGGCTACTTCATCTTCCCAAATCCTTTGCTACCAAGAACAAGTGCTTCAGCTGCATGGGAGCACCACCATATAGAGGTTCCCCCTTCCAAGTTGCATGCCAGCCTGACTTGGAACTATAGTACCGTTCCTTCTTTGATGCTGGACCTTAATCCTGGAACTCCCTGCTGAACAGCATTCTGGGAGTTCCTTCATCAGAAGGATTTAAATAGAGAAGGTGCTGTACCACACTCTCATCATGGGCAGCTAATGATGGACAATAAGTACTGTCCTTGCCTGTAATAATGGCATTCTGAAAAATTAATAAATGTGGAAAGTGGTGGTTGAAACAGTGGAGGATTAAGTTGTTTCCATACATAATAATTATAGCATCAAAGACAAACAATTTGAATGTCTAGTGTTCCAGTCAAATAGATTTGTATCATTATTGGCTCTGCATTTGACAGCAAAATAAGCTTTGCTTTTGAGATAAATCATTTTTTTGTAACAGACAATCGAAGTTCAAATCCAAAATCACTTAACTGTTCTTTTAGTTTCTTCAACACTTGTGCATCCTCAGATTCTGCCTAATGTCTGTATAATTTCATGGCTCTCACTTGTCAGCCATTCATTTTCCAATCTATGCAATTCACATAAGTGAAGCTCACCTCCCAATATGTTGAAGCTGGAATCCAAACTCCATTTTGGATTTTGAGTTCAGACCTTGATTTCAATTCCAACATGGGCTTATTGTGTACACTAGTATATGATGGGTGTTCCTCAGTAATTTATCGCAAGAATTCACTCGCCTTACACTTGCTCAGTCAATTAATATTGTTTAATTCATAAGATTTGGGCATATCCCACAGAACATTAAATAAGCTTTTAAGGTCTGTGCTTGGAATTGCCTAAGCAATAATTCCCAGTTAATCTGACCTTGTCTTTCCTATCCATTCAACTCTGTGTACTTGTCTTCAACATTACTACTTAATTTAGAAAAAAAAAACCCTGAATATGTCCAAATTTTGATCTACTCGAGCACGGGCAGCTGATTCTATGTATTCTATTCATTTAGTTGGCCAATTGTCATGCATTTAAGCCATATTCAAAACTGGAACTCCATCTTACTCCCAGCTCTGTGCATGGGATAGCAGGTCAAGGGAAGATTTATTTATTATATCAGCAGTTGCTGGGCTAATGAAGCTGTCTTCAAACAAATAATAAGCTTTTTACAGTTATCACAGGGATTCAGATTAAAAAAAACAAACCAGAAATGAGATGGCTATTGTAAAGTATCATCTGTAGAGCAAGAAATCTACGTGTAGGAAGCTACCTTTTTCTCTGCAATGAATCAGACCATGACTCTTCAGCACATTCTTTTTCTCATTTGCAAAGTTTGAATGAGATGTGCTGATAATTATTTTGCTGCAAGGAATGCCAATTGCATGCTGTATGAATGCTGGGTGTGTGTTTTGAAGAAAGGCTGTTTTCTCTTCACGTGATAAAGGAGCTGTTATTCAGAGGAAGGAAGCAGGGCATTCAGTGGCTTTCTTTTTCTCTAAGAGTCCAACCACACTGCTTTGCTGCAGTGATTATACTTGAATATGTGTTCCATGTATCTGGTTGGCCATGGCGTAAAGGTTCTGAATGCTCCAGAGGATCCGCTTCTGGTGCCCAACTAATGTCACTCCAATTCTGCAGAGGTCACTAGAAAGTGGAAGGAGAAAAGTCAATCAGAGCAACAAATTAAAACAACCAGCCTGATTCAATATTTTGCATGTTTCCATTTCCCACGGACGCTCTTACTTCTATGGGTGGGACACCATTCTAAATTCACAGCCAATTATATAAATTGAAGTCAAGATATTAATAATGAAAAGCAAAGACTGGTAATGAAAATATTAGAATATGATGATCTTTCGCTCTACTAACAGTATTTAAAATGCATTTTGTATTTTCTATCATCCCAATAGCGAAAATAAGTTGAAAATCCATGGTTGAAGAGAGATGGCTTTGAGGAGACTTCTGAAAGTGGAAAGCAAAACTGCAATGCACAGGGTATGTAACACCTGACGAAAAGAGGATACGTGGTGGGATTTGGCAAAGCTGGCATTGGAGGGGAATTGTGTGCACCAAGGCTGTACTGGAAATGGTTACGGAGGCAGGATGGAATTCAAACCTAGTTAGGAGGAGGGAAACCAGACGGGAATGAAAGTACATTAACCAAGGTAATATGGAAATGCCATGACAACAGTCAAGGTTAAATGAGGTTTCCAAAACCATGAACTGCTTTGTAAAGGAGGAATTGGTAACAAATGCCTCAGGGGAGGAAGTGGTAGGTGTTATGCATTATGCAGTTAGGAGACAGTGTAGAATATTCAATATTTAAAGGTTTGAGGGACAGGTATGTCATGATGAATTTTGCAGCAAATTCTTTTGAGATGCAGGAGCATATTTCAGGACTACCTAATCCTGCTTTCAATCTAGAGAATAACCAATTAATGATGGTGGGGTAGAATATTGGTGGGAGACCCCCAATCTCCCATGGATGATGGAGTAAGGGATTGAGAGAGACCCTGTGGCGATTTCGAAACTGCAGACCAACACCACACCACATTTTGCTAATGTGAAAAATACAGTGACACCATTTCCTTTATAAATGGTTTTGTGAATAAGTTTATAATTTTGTTACAAATGCTACAAAATGGCACATCGATTCAAAATGAAACCTATCGTTAAACTGGAGCCCAGCAAGAGAAATAGTAAGAGTTCATCCACGGAATATTTGTTATGAAATGAGCAGCTATGTATGCAATTAAAATGTTAAATATTTATAAAGCTATGTCATAAGGTTCAAAGAAAAGCATAATTTTGTACATATGCTTCCCAGTTTCCAAGGCCAAACATTAACCCACAGCACAATTTGAGAAATTAATCATAAAATGGTTAACAAAATGTCAGTTTCGAGGCTTGGTCAATCAATCTGTCATCATGCTTTAAGAAGGATGTGAAGAGCCTGGAGAGTATACAAAACTGATTTATTAGAATGGCTCTAGGGCAGAAGGATTGCAGCTAAAATGTTTGGTTGGAGAAGCTGGAATTGTTCTCCTTGGAGAAAAGTTGGTTGTGGGGAGACTTGGCAGAGGTGTACAAGATCATGACTGGTTTGACTAGGGCAAACGAAGGAAAGCTGTTCTCATTATCAAATAGATCCAGGACAAAGAGAAACAGATTGAACATTTTGAGCAAGAGTTACAAAGAGAGGATGTGACAAAAATCTTTCTTTTGACTAGTGAGTCAAGATATGAAGTTCACTGCCTGTCAAAGTGAAAATTGAATCAATCTGTGTTTTCAAAAGGACACTGGATAGACACTTGAGAGAGAATAGTTTGCAGAATTTTGGGGAAAGAGAGGGGTGGTAGAGAATGGGACTGTTTTATTAGGAGCAGGCAGAGACTTGATGGACCAAATGGTCTCTGTACTGACTTTTATGCTATAATAATTCTATGATTTAAATTAAGTACAGATATTATCTGTGATCTCTAGCTTGACTAGCTTAGAAAGTGTCAATTTGCTGACTGTACTGGGAATGGGTCATAAAATCAAAGATTCATATTGATCACAAAATAGTTAATTGTAAAAGTGTGGCTATTTTTAGTAACATTTAAATGAAAGATTCAGGATCCTGTAAAAGGGAATCCGTTCCCTTGGCATTACTGCTGACAATACCTGCTGTTTATGTACACAACAGTGTCCAATGTGGCATAACCAGCTGATGAGAAATTCTCTTTGTATTGGCCCATTTTGATACCATCAAGCCATTCATCTACTGTAGTGATGGTGGAAGTGTCTGGAGTACATGGATCCTGTAACATACTGCCTGACCTGCGCATACACAAAAACAATTGACAAAGAAAAGTTGAGACACGTTCTTTATATATCAATACTAATTTCTTTCAATCATGTGTTTGTCCTTCTGACCTTTCAAAATGAGCCTTCTATTTCAATATTAATGGTGATAAATCTTACCAAGCTGCATCATTGGCTAACGTTTTGAGACAACTGGGATTTCGTATCAGCTTGTCGAGAATGTTCACGATCTGGCCAAATTTTGGTCTATCTCCTCGTGCTTTTTGCCAGCAATCTAACATCAACTGATGAAGCACAGCAGGACAATCCATTGGCGCAGGCAAGCGATATCCTTCATCTATTGCTTTAATCACCTGTGGAGGACATAAGAGTTTTTACCCTGACTTCCAATTAATACAGTTACTGGTCCTTGCAAGATGCATGGCCCAAGGAACTAAATCACTTTTCACACTTTTGTGGAGAATAAATAAATGGAATATATCATTGATATGGAGCATGGTATGCTGAACTATTGTATAAAGTTTCATAATATATACAGTAAATTAATAAGAAAATACTTCTGAAATTTCAGTCAGTGTTCTGGAAGAATGGGTTAGCTATCGACATGTGACAAATTTAATGGATGCAGTAAATTCTGCAATTCTTTAGTTGCATCTTGATCAGAATATGCGAGGTGAGAATTACATTCTTAAGTAGCAACTGCCAATAATCTCAAGTCAGTATTCAACTGAACTTCTGGTATTTTGAATGATCTACCCTATAATTTTATCAGCAATAAGAAGCAGTTGTTCAAACTATTTTAGAAGCCCATCTTTTTGGAAAGAACTGGCTCAGCCTATGGGAAAAATTGTTAGGGAAAAACTTGTGAGAATAGATTTGGGTTATAAGAAGCTGCTGTCAATAGTGGAAGTTATCAGACTTTCAAATATTTAGAAATTAAGTTGATCTTCAGTGAAGAGACCTGTTGGCTTATTGCAACCTCATTGCAGGACCAAGATGACCATTCAAGGAATACAGTATAAAGGCTCCAACCAGTTTCTCCAGTCTGAGTTGTCTCTTGGGGATGGCTTGTAATATTTTCATTTAATTTAGTAATTAGTTATCCAAATTATTTTGACTAAATATGATTTTAATCTCAAAATATCCATTTTAGCACAGTTATCATCCACTTTCAACATGATCCCTTGCTGCCTATTGCATTACTTAACACAACTATTGAACTGTGGCAAATTTGTATTAGGAATTTGGCAGGAGTTAACATTTTCTCCATGGAAGCTTTGCCCTTAATCATCTGCTGCCTTGGTGAGCCTAAATGGTATTTTCTTAGTCTGTCCTTTGTAACAAGTTAGCTATTCACTGTGGTGAAGTCTGGCTGAGGTTCCACATACATGTAGTTTACTCTGAGTAAGGATAGGTGCTACACTCACTCTGTCAGTCAAAGGGATTAGCAAAATCAATGAGTTTGCAATCCAGTGGCATCGATTTGAAGGTCACCAAAAAAATGGACACAAAGTTGATGGACTAGAGAACAATCTGCACTATTGAAAATAAATCCTGAACAAAGGGAAGGGAGCAAATTGGCAGGGTGGAAATATGTAATGGAGACTCTTGTTGCAATGTAATACAGAATATCACAAGGTTAAGTGAACAATCTAAGCCATAATACATTAAAATCCATACCCGGGCATGTGTTTTTGCTACTTACATCCTGATTGGACATTTCCCAGTAAGGCCTCTCTCCATATGACATCACTTCCCACATAACAATCCCGTAACTCCACACATCGCTGGCTGAAGTGAACTTGCGGTAGGCAATAGCCTCTGGGGCTGTCCATCGGATGGGGATCTTACCTCCCTGAAAATGTATGCAGGCAAAACGTTTGAGATGCAGAAGATTGATTTAATTAAAGCATAAATATAAAAAGCTTTATCCCGCCCTCACACTGTTTTATTTTTGCTGAGATATGAGATTCATCAAAACTGAAACTTCTGAATGGATGTGGACTGACTTTTGACCATTCGCTCCAGATCTGGGAGCACCCCATTAAACAGCATGAGACTTGTTCTCTTTTGCCAAAGCTACTTGCTATTCCAAGATCATCCTGGAATGCAAAGGTAACCCTATGATGCTTTAATGCACCTATCCTTAAAGTCTGGATGCAGGGCTTCGACCCAAAATGTCGACAGTTCCTTTCTTCCCACAGATGCTGCCGACCCGCTGAGTTCCTCCAGCAGATTGTTTGTTTAACCTTAAATCCACCTTGCTTAGTTTCAACCTTAGTTCCAAGACCAAGTGCAGGGAGCTTATGGATAACTTCAAAATTGGGGCAACACATGACCAACTTTGATTTCATCAGACTCAAGGAAATGCAAGTTGAAACAGAGGCAGCAAAGCTTTGGATTACTTTGAGTTAATGGAAGGTAGAGGAAATGTGAATTTTGGAGAAAGCAGGACCAGAGGTAACAAATTTGTGGACAAGTATTTCAGCAGCAAATGAGTTGGGGCAATGGGAGAGGATGATATAATGGAGAGATTTTATTGATGGGCTGAATGGGTGGTCCCAAGTTCAATTTGGGGTCAAATATAACACCAAGATTGAATATTGTCTGGTTTAAGCTGAGCCAAGTGCTAGGAAGGGGAGTGGAGCCACTGGCTAGGGAATGACGTTTGTGATGGGGTTCAAAAGACAATATGGTTGAGAGCATCTGATCAGCTATCTCGGTCACTTCAAGCTCTTCCCCTGTTCAAATTCCTATAAATTTCCCCTAGCTCTGAACTTTCTGTTCTTTCCAAGTTCCTCCTTCAGCCCAATGAATTTAGGCCACATTCATGCTGTCATTATAATCACTTCTGATTGCTGAAGCACTCTTCCATAAACTTTGTTATCTCCAGTCCTGCCAGTTCTAAGATGCCCATTCCTATCTTCCATAATCCAAAATGCTTCTGCCTAAATTGAATTGTCCATTCATTCTTGTGTCTGGTGATCAAAATAAAGTCCCATTTAAATGATATCTCACCCATGCTTTCAAAATCCTTCATTGTCTTGTCCCCTCCCTATATCTGTAATCTCCAACAATCTTTGTTCCTCTAGTTGTTGCCTCTTGATCAATCACTTGACCGTTGCAGCTACATCTGCTCTGGAATTTCCTTCCTAGACCTGTCTACCTTTATCTTGCACTTAACCTTTTTAAGATCACTTTTATAAAGCTCCCAATGTTGAAGAATGGGTAATGACATTCATTCTGAAGAGCATCTAACTGAGCAATATATGGTGGATTCCAAGGAAAAATTACTCTTGTATTACTCTAATAATATATCTGACTCTAATAATACACCTGGCTCTAATGTATCTTTGGTACCACCTATCACCTTTGCATTTAGCATAAATAATCTCTAACTTCTGCACCGATTAAATCTTGTCCTTTGTTTTGCTTACAGGACTCGAGGGACTGAGTTATAGGGACAGGTTGGATAGGCTAGGACTTTATTGGACTTGGAGTGTAGGAGACTGAGAGGTGATCTTTTGGAGGTGTATAAAATCATGAGGGGCATGGATAGGGTGAATGCAATCGGTCTTTTTCCCAGGGTTAGGGAATCGAGAACTAGAAAGCATAGGTTTAAGGTGAGAGGGGAACGATTTAAATAGCAACTTGAGGGGCAACTTATGTATGTATGAATGAGCTGCCAGAGGAAGTGGTTGAGGCAGGTACAATAACAACTTTTTAAAAAAAAACAGTTGGGCAGGTAGATAGATAGGAAAGGTTTAGAGGGATATGGGCCAAACACAGGCAAATAGGACTAGCTTCGATGGGTATCTTGGTCGGCATGTACAAGCTGGGCCGAAAGGCCTATTTCTGTGCTGTATGACTCTGATTCACATTTGTTAAGTAATCTGTAACAGAATTAGACAATTCACACACTCATGCTTATTCATTCATTTAATTTGATCAGCACTAAACTCTTACACACCCAGCTGTGACTAGCTTAACAAGTTTATATTTTGAAGGGCCTCCAATTAGCCCAACCATGTTTTCACTAACATTTTGTTTGAAAAATTCTATCCTATTTTCTCTTCAATAGCTGAGGTCTAATTTTCAGATTTTAAGATTACACTGCATGAGGTAGAGTCTCAATTAGATTCTTAGCCTGCAGGAAAACTTTGACTTCAATTGGATAATTTTGAGTATAGAGGTCCAAATAGTGGAAACCTTTTGTAGAGGTGTTCAAAACATAGGAAAGAACAAGCAGGGCACAATACTTCTTTTCTGACAATTGGGTCAGTAACCAGAGATTATGGATGTAAAACTGTCAAAACAACCAATGTGGAAATGAGATTTACATCATTAATACATAATATATATTACTGCTAAGAGCTGAATACTGAAGCAGATTCAACAGTAACTTCTGAAAGACACATGGACATAAAGAGAATTAATTTGCAAGGTGAGGGCGGGAGGGGAAGGAATGCCAGATTGTGCACTTAAACTGTAACGTTCTTTTATAAAAGGTTGATGGGTAGAAATTGTTTTCACTCGATACTGTTTGTCCACATCAGGTTTACTGATCTGTGTAAGTAACCATGGTTCCAGAAAATCAGTCATTTATGAAAAGAATGTAATTAATTGGAAATCCTTGCTTCCCTGCTCCAGGCTGACCACAATTCTCTTGTGTCTTCCTATTAGATTGCTAAAACTAGGCAGAGATTTTGTTTTGAGACTCCTAGGTCAAACCAAAAATGATGGTCCCGAACTAAAGATAATCCAAAAACTCTGCAAGGAATAAAATCAAAGGAAGGAAGATGCATCTGTGATCAACTATCACAATCCCAGAAGGCTTGGAATTGTTTTCTAGACTTTCCCTGTTCTGTGTGGAGCACTATTTCTTTTGTCTCATTTGAACAAAGGCGCCTCTGTTAGTGGAGAACTGTATCGTGCATTGGAGTATCAACTTGGATTTTGCTTGGGTAGGGGTTGAACACCACCTTCTGACGTTGAGAGTGCTTAAACTGAGGCGTACTAACACAATGCAGTAACCTGAATCAGGTATCAAACTTTAGAGTGCCAGAAATTGCTGCTTGATCTGTCCACTCACCCTGGTTGTATAGGCTGCCTCTGGGTCATCCTCCAGCACTCGTGACAACCCAAAATCTGAGACTTTGCAGACAAAATTGCTGTTCACTAGAATGTTTCTTGCTGCAAGGTCCCGATGTATGTAATTCATATCCGACAGATATTTCATCCCGGAGGCAATTCCTCTGAGCATTCCAACCAGCTGAATGACTGTGAATTGTCCATCATGCTTCTGCATACAAGTATAAAACATTTAATTAAATGTGGCATTCTTTATATTAGGTACCAACCTATTAGAAAGGAATGGAACTATATACAAAGTTGAATAGAGTCAAATATAGACACAGTATGTACAATAAATGCCTGGTCTTGAAAACCACAGTGGTTCTCTCAGCTTGGCTCAAAGCTGACTTTGGAAGAATGCTCTGTTAAATCCTGAGAGAATCACATAATGCACCATTTGTAGTAGGACATGAACCTGAACAGATGAGAAAACTCCCTCAAAATCATAAAGTGATACTCTTGGGATAAAAAGACTTCAATAATACACTTGAAAACCAGTTGGGGACAAAAAACTCATTTGCTGTAGAATTCTTGAACTTTGAATTGTTTCAATTTGAAGATGGGGCAATTCTGGAGGAAATGAAACTGAAGTGAAATGAGATTTATCCTGGATGTGTAGTTGGTTAGAAATAGGTTCGTGGTATATTTTGCCACTCTAGATGCCTTAAAATACATTCCATCTGGCAATTTTATGCAAGTGCTCTGAGCACCATATTCACTCGTATGGATCAACAAACATTCTGCTGGAGGAACTGAGCAGGTCGAGCAGCATCTGTGGGAGGAATTTAATTGTCGACGTTTCAGGTCAAAACCTTGCATCAGAACTGAGAGCGGAGAGGCGAGATCCACTCTCAGTCCTGATGCAGGGTTTCGACCCAAAATGCAGACAATTCCTTTCCTCCCATAGATGCTTCTCAACCTGATGAGTTCTAGCAGATTGTTGCTCTAGGTACTATCTGCAGTCTCTTGTGTCTCTACTCGTATGGACGTCTGGTGTATTATTCATTCCCTGAACTCCATCCTTGCTGGGCAAGTCTGCTGACAACTGATAGAGACCATGAAATTCTATACATAAAGTTGAGACTCAAGAAAGACTGCAGATGATGGGAATCTGGAGCAACACACAAAAAGTGCTGGAGTAACTCAGCAGGTCAGGCAGCATTTATGGAGGGAAATGAACAGTTTATGGACGTTTCGGGCCGGGACCCTACATCAGGACTGGAAAGAAACAGGGCAGGTCAGAATAAAAGGGTGGTGGTGGGGTCGGGGGAGGAGGAGCATGATATAGCAGGTGATAGGTGAATTCAAGTGGGAGGCAGAAGGTAGGTAGGTGGGATGGGGGGAAATGGGAATGATGTGAGAAGCTGGGAGGCAATAGGTGGAAGAGACAAAGGGCTGAAGAAGATGGAATCTGCGGCATTTTTTGTGTCCTCCCTCTGGTTCTCCACCTCTTTCCCTTTATTCCATGGTCCACTGTCCTCTCCTATCAGATTCCAGGGGAAGTTACTGAAATGAGCTATGAAGATCTTTGGTTCGGGCACAGCTATAAGCCTTTGCCCTTGAACACCAGCCCCTGTACCCATCTGCACTAACTGAATCTAGTTCAACTGTGGTTGTTTGCATGACAGAAATTTGTCTCTCAGCAATATCATTATTTATCTTGGTATTGGGTGTTACCAGCGAAGTGAGAGGTCAAGTATATGGAACAGACGTTAGTACAAATACAGTAGAAATATAGGTTTAACTGCATGAAAATACATTAATTTCAAGTGATAATATTGAATTACTGAGGAACCATTGATCAATTTTCATTCATGAATAAATTACAAATCTATAATCATTACCCAGGTGGTTATGTTAAGTCTTGCATATGAAATAGTACTGAATTATACTGATTAAATTTCAAAAGCACATTATCTTGAGTTATTTAAGATTAATATAGGAATCAAGTTCCATTATTCAAATTGCACGCTGTCCTTTACATCTTAAATTAGTCAACCTAGTTTCCTATGTGTCCAACACCAAGAACATGCCAGTCTTCTCATGGCCACATCGGTAGCTCCATGCAAAACAGCAGCCTGTCAGCTGTGACAAATAAACCCAAGTACAGTAAAACTCGAATAATCCAGCAGTCTTGGGACTTCACAGGTTTTCCAGATTATAGGATATTACTCCTATTAATACTCCAACACATTTTTATTTCACTTTTGTTTACGTGTTACACAATGAAATAATAAATTTTTCAGCGAATCCGCTGAGTTTAATGGGAGTGGGAACTGAGCCCTGGTGCATTTACGGGGAGCAGGAAATAGAACCTGGTGAGTTGTCAAAACAAGCTGAAACACATCAGCACTCTGGATCACAGCTCTGTCCACAAACCTATCCATGCTCCTGGCCCCATACCTAGCTTACACTCTGAATTCCCTGCTCACACTCCAAACTGAGTGAACCAGATGCCAAAACGTCAGAATTTCCAAACAAAGAGCTATCAGATTATTGGAGTCCAAGTCTATATCAGAAATCATGAAGACCTACCCTTCCCCAAATAAGAGGAGGAGATTTGAAGGGGAGAGTATGCTCAATACAATCTCTCATCTTATTGTCCTCTTCCTCATCCCAATCAAAGCACCAACTGCAGCATTAACATTAGCCCTGGGACTCCCTTGTATTTAAACTGAGTTGGACAACTCCAAAAGGGTATTGGAGTCATATACTTATAATTAAAGACTTGCATTTACTTTGAGTGGTAATTGACAAGTACTCAAACAATAGAATGTTGACAGAAGTGACATCTTGATCTGAGACTAACCTTGGATATCACTATAGAAACTAACTGGCTTCACTCTGGATTCTGGTGTTAAATCTCACTCCTGTCCTCTTGTAACTTGCTTATACTCGAGTCAAAATATATTTTCCTCACAGTATTTGGTTGTTGCATATTATTTCTTTAAATTGCTACAAGATCTGTCAAAATGTTTAATCACAAAGGCCTTCATTTGAATTTTAAACAATGCCTGTCTGTATAATGAAAGGAGTTGGCAAATCATTTGCAGCAGGAAACCAGATGGGAATTGGGGGAGGGAAATGAATGATTGCAAAGGAAATGTATGTATTATTTCAAAGCATAATTCCTTTACGTTTTAAGCTTGGCAAGGTATGGTGGTCTATCATAGAGCCATGGTGGTATCCTAAGCTAATTGTGTAGCCAAAGGTTAGTTGGCAGAGTTTGGGCATCTTTGAACCCAAGTAGAGTTCTCCTAACAGCAGAACACACCAAGAAATCTAAAGCAAAACCAAACTGCACACAACGTAGCAAGTTTTTTTTTGAGAATTACCAGGCAGGAATTGTTGTGTGGGGGGAGGAGAGAGCAAGTTCTACATGGGACAAGAAAATGAAAGACTGAATTCATTTCATTCATCTTCCCAATTTCGCGGCTAATAGTAATGAGAAGGCAAGTTATATTTGAGCACCATAACAACATTCAGAAAAGGAGTTAGGGCAAAGTGAATGCATATTTAAACATCCTCCTTGATCTGTAAATTAAACAGGGAACTGATCTGGTTGTAACAATTCACCTTCATTTGTTTTAATTACTTAGGCAAAGTCTAGCTTCTCCTTTGGGGGAATCATTATCACTTCAATAATAAGTGTCATAGTATTAATTATATAGCAGGCCCTACCCTCAGAAATGAGTCGAGAGATCCATTCTCCATGTACTCAGTTATTATCATTACAGGTTTGCCTAAAGGAAGGAGAAAACAGCAGTGAATATAAAACAGTACAAAATGAGAGGTTGGGCTCACTTTTTTTGTTGTCAGTGAGACAGCATAATCACATTCTATGTTCTGAAGACTCGCCAGATTGCATGCAGAATGTATGAATTTAAGCAGGGAATTATCAAGAGGTGAGGTTCCAAGCAACACTGGGATTGCATAAACCTGAAGCATATATAATATATATATATATATATATTTATATAAAAAACAAAAAGTGGGCAGATTGGGAGTAGAAGATAATGGTTCTCAGATACTGGCACATTCAGTGTTTAAATCCCCATCTACCCCTGCTTTGAAACTCAAATAAAACATCGCTGTAATAGTAACTATGGCCTGAAGGAATATGAGGCCATGGTGTGTCATTAAAATCATTTCTGCATTAGAAATTAAAGTCTGTTCATGAATCCAGTGGTGGAGATCCTCTGCTATTGCATTCCTACCTACTAGACCACTAACCTTAATTCAGGCTTTACTGATATTTAATATTAAAAGGTATTGATACCCAATTTATGGTGTTAAATATGTCAATTGGAAACATCCTTGATGTGCCATTGGCACAACCTGAGGTGCTGCATCAACACCAGTTATTAAACATTTATTTATTTATTTAGCATATGTGGATTCCCATAATTTGAGAGATTGTCATAAGATTGCTGAAGCAATGTCTATCGCCAGGAAAGGAAATGGGTAACAAATAAAATGGAGAACATAGTTTTAACCAGGTCACAAGCACATTTGTGGTCAATATAGAAGACCCATCTGTATAGGGCTAAGGTGTAGTGACTACTGCATTCCTCACCCACTCTCAAACTCCAGATCAAAAGTGGGAACTGCCTACCCAAAAAGATGTGCTATGGTTGGTTATATTGATACTATCCAAGCTTTATATCATATAACAATTATTTTTAGGTTTCTAATATTACTTGCATCATTACAGTTAAGATTCTGAAACAAAACAATTGTATTTCGAAAGGTTTTCCTGACCTTTTTACTTTCACTATGGAATGTAGAGAGAATCAAATGGGTTAATATAAGAATGGGATGGTCAGCATAGACTCAGTGGGACGAAGGGCCTGTTCCTGTGCTGTTTCTCTCTGACTATGGAAAAACAACAGGTTTAAAGGCTTTTCTGTGGATCTTCTGCCAAGGTAACTGCAGGTGATTGGTTGAACTCAGAACACATTTCAGGAACCAATTTTTGGATTCATGGGGAGGAATTTAAGGGCAATATTAGCTGAGTAATATTTACCCCCAGTATAACGGATCTATTATGTTCATGGTCGTACCAAATTTTGTATCGTTATTTAAAACCACTCATCAATCTGTATAATTTGGAAGCAAAATGCTGCAGGTACTGGGAATGTGAAATTGGTATTGGTTTATTATTATCACTTGTACTGAGGTGCAGTGAAAAACTTGTCTTGCTTACCGATCGTACAGGTCAATTCATTACACAGTGCAATTATATTGGGTTAATACAGAGTGCATTGATGTAGTACAGGTAAAAACAATAGCAGTACAGAGTAAATTGTCACAGCTACAGAGAGTGCAGTGCAATAAGGTGCAAGGTCACAACAAGGTAGATCATGAGATCATAGTCCATCTCAAGTCAGGCACCATCTGTGGAAAGAGAAA
Organism: Pristis pectinata; assembly: GCF_009764475.1. Classification (NCBI taxonomy): domain Eukaryota; kingdom Metazoa; phylum Chordata; class Chondrichthyes; order Rhinopristiformes; family Pristidae; genus Pristis; species Pristis pectinata. Next base: position 67,260,109 of record NC_067410.1, read on the forward strand.
TGAAGTTAATATTCCGGTCAATGACCTTTCATTATAATTTGGATGTTTTTGATGATTTGCAATGCTATGCTATGCAATGGTATTTTCTACTATTCAATAGAGGGCAGATCTCATCACATCCTCATTGTGGGATGATCTAACTGGCAGCAAATTTTCATTGAACTTTAACCTTAATTGTGGTTGGTCATCTTCCTTTAAAGCCAAAACCTGTAGGTTGCCCTAAAGTTGCTCCACAACCAATGAAATACTTGAGACAAAGACCAGTTATTGTACTTGCTTACCCAATGACAATTTGTCAACAGCAATAACTCAGAAAGCAGATAAATGACTAGATAACCTGTTTTAGTGATGATGTTGTGCAATAATTGCAACTAGTTTCACCCTGCCCATGCCCCACTTCAAAGATTTTTATACTTAGTGAGTAGATGAGGCTTTGTTTTAACATACTGCAGTGGGGTGTCAACCTAAGTTTAGTTCAGTTTTGAGGTGGGAATGTTTCAACTGAATCCTGGTTGACAAATGGAATGGAATTTGGTGGCCCTTTCTCATTCCACATTTTCTGTTGTAGTTATTTTCTCTTGTCTCAATTGGTTAAGATTTGGTTGTATTTATGGATGGCTGTCAATTCAAATTGTCTAAAAATATTTCTCTTGAGAGCACAGTTTCAGGCCACTAAAGAAATGTACATTTTGGGCAGAAAATTGCTAACACACATTGTATGAATGTTTGCAAAGAATATAGTCAAATTCATGTTTTACTGAAACCCCAACAATTAGATGGCATCATTTTCACATACTGCCTCTAAATTGCTATCAGTTACAGTACAATATAGAGATTCTGAGAAACTCGATTAAATGTGACAGAATCAAATTCTGGTAGAAGGGCACAAATCTCTTCTAAAGGATTGTACTTCAATCTATATTTCTATAATAATTATGAAGGCATAAGGCAGGAACTAGGTAGAGAAAACTGGGAAAACCCTTTTGCTGGCAAGTCCACGTCGAGCATGTGGAAAGTGTTTAAGGATCAAATACACAGAGTACAGGATAGGTATGTCTTGATTAGAAGGAAGGACATGAATGGGAAAATAAGGGAACCTTGGATGTCCAGAGAAGTAATGAACTTAGTCAAGAAGAAAAAGGACAAGTATGTAGAGCTTCGGAAGTTAGGATCAGACAGAGCACGTGAGGACTATAGAGAAGCTAGAAATGAACGCAAGAAAGGAATTAGGAAAGCCAGGAGGGGTCATGAAAAGTCCTTAGCAAGTAGCATTAATCCTACTTGATTAATCCAAAGGCATCCTATACCTATGCCAGGAATAGGAGGATAACAAGGGAAAGGGTAGGACCACTTAAGGATAAAGAAGGGAATCTATGTTTGGATGCAGAGGATGTGGGTGAGGCTCTGAATGAGTATTTCTCTTCAGTATTTACCCAGGAAAGGGACATGCAGGATGCAGAAATTGGAACTGAGGGCGAAAACATGTTAGGGCCTTTAGGAGGAGGTAGTGTCAGGTCTCGTAAACAGTATTAAGATGGATAAGTCCCCAGGGCCCAATGGGATATAACCCAGGTTACTGAGGGAGGCGAGAAAGGAAATTGCTGGGGCTTTGACCAGCATCTTTGTGAGGTCCCAGATGACTGGTGAGTGGCTAATGTTGTTCCTATATTTAAGAAAAGAACAAAGGAAAATCTGGGGAAATATAGACTGGTGAGTCTCAAGTCAGTTGCAGGGAAATTGCTGGAGTAAATTCTTTGAGATAGGATATACGAGCATCTGGAATCCAATGGCTTGATTAGGGAAACCCAGCATGGCTTTGTGCAGTGCTAGTCATGTCTTACTAAACTGGTTGAGTTTTTTGACAGGGTGACGAGAGAGATTGATGAAGGTAGAGCTGTGGATGTCATTTATATGGACCTCAGTAAGGCATTTGACAAGGTCCCACATAATCGGTTAATCAAGAAAGTTCGGATGCATGGGGTCAGTGGAGAATTGGCTGTGTGGATCCAGAACTGGCTTGTCTGTAGAAGACAAAGGGTGATGGTTGAAGGGACTTATTCGGGCTGGAAGCCTGTGAGTAGTGGTGTTCCGCAGGGATCTGTGCTGGGACCTCTGCTGTTTGTGATGTATATAAATGACCTGGATGAGTATGTTGATGGATGGGTTGACGATACCAAGATTGGTGGAGTTGTGAATAGTGTAGAAGACTGGCATGATATAGATCAGCTGCAGATGTGGGCAGAGAAACAGCAGATGGAGTTTACCCGGATAAATGTGAGGTGTTGCACCTTGGTAGGACTAATGTCAAGAGGCAGTACACTCTTAAGAGCAAGACCCTTAACAGTGTTGAAGAGCAAAGAGACCTTGGGGTGCAAGTCCATGACTCATTGAAAGTAGCTACACAGATAGACAGGGTGGTTTAGAAGGCTTATGGGATGCTTGCATTTATTAATCGGGGTATTGAGTATAGGAGTCAAGAAGTTATGATGCATCTCCACAGAACTCTCACTACAGGAAGGATGTTGAGGCTTTAGAGAGAGTGCAGAGGAGGTTTAATGGGATGCTGCCTGGATTAGAGGGCATGTGCTACCAGGAGAGGCTGGACAAACTTGGGCTCTTATCTCTGGAGTGGCGGAGGCTGAGGAGTGATCTGTTGTAAGTGTATAAAATTATGAGGGGCATAGATAGGGTGGGCAAGCAATATCTTTTTCCCATTATTGAGCGATCCAATACCAGAGGGCATGCATTTAAGGTAGAGGGGGTAGGTTTAGAACAGACATGAGGGGTAAGTTTTTTACTCAGTGATGGATGCCTGGAATGCGTTGCCTGATTGGGTGGTGGAGGCAAATTCTTTGAGGGCTTTTAAGAGGGGCTTGGATGGGCACATGAATGAGAGGAAAATAGAGGGATATGGGCATTCTGTAGGTAGGAGGGAATATCTATGTTGGCACACCACCGTGGACTGAAGGGCCTGTTTTGTGTTGTACTGTTCTATGTTCATAACTACTTGATACATTTTGAGAAAGAGTTGCTTAAGAGTTGGGAAAAGAATAAGTGTAGATTGGCTTAGTGTTTATAATTTAACGTTGCCAAAATTAGGTTCAAATATAAAGTAGAAAACCAAAATATCTACTGCACACAACTGGAAAAGGTTTCTTTAAACCACCAGAGAATGGATAGATCACACCTCTGCCCCAAACTGCTATAGAAACCTTGAACAGCATTGTTCTCCTTTCCCTCTAAGGAAAGAGGAACCTTTAAAGTATAGTCCCCAAGGAATACTAGGAAGACTGATTAGTTTGTGTTCCTTAAAGTGGTGCCAGAGGGATGATCACACTGGATGGATTTGGGTGCATTATCACAGGATCAGCACTGAGATGGACAACTTGGACAATTAATGAGGCCACCATGTAAACTGCACTTGCCAAATGGAAAACCACAAGTAGTTTACTGCTCTTGCCCTCCCAGCTGCCACTTAGGAGAACTGACATTTGTATGATTTGTGAAGGAGTTATTACTTGGCAGCAAAATACGTTTAAAAATTTTAAGGCAGTCCTAAGTATTGCAGAATTTTTCTTTTACTGTGCATCCAACAGAATGCTTATTTGTTTGAATAAATCCCAATTGGTTGACTTGCGTTTGAAAATGCCACTTGGAGCACAGCACAAGGAGTTCAGAACATATTTCAGTTTTTTTCAAGTCAGCTATCAGCAACAGATGCAAACTTGCTGGTTAACTGAAGGAGTTAATGTTTTAATCATAAACTGCATTTATGAAACAATTACGCGTTGATGAGTTCATCACGTAATTCTCCTCAGTATCCTCTGACTATGGGTGAGTTGCTGTGACTACCTTGCCACTACCAAGACAAGGATGAAATGGTGAATTCAGAGCCATTCATTTTTGCCTTTTATTCATTTGCCATCTGCCTTGCATCAAAACAAAAGCAGATACTTCAGTCTTCTACATTCGTTCTATGGCAATGTCTAACTAAGACAACAGTGTGCAACTTGGCTTCCTTTCCTGTCGTCTACCACATGCTTTCTATTCATTACAATATGCACTAATCAAAGCTTTCAATAAATGTCAGCAGGTAATTAGACTTGGCAATCTACCGAGAATTCTTATGTCCATAAAATCATGAATGTTAATGAGCTCTTGTCTAAGTTATTTGCGAGCCTGTGGAAGATGGGCTTGATGGATTGGTCCAATCAAAAGAGCAAGCAGTGAAGGAAGGCCCAGATGAGAACCATTACCTCATTTCAATATGTCAGCTGCTATGCAAAGGCCACAGAGCACCTGCGCTTGCAAATTATTGAAGTACCCTGACGACTTCACGCTGAGTACACACAATGTCAACAGATCAACCGTAAGTGTAAGGAAACCATCAAGACTTCGTTATTTTTCAGGCATCTTTTATCTGCTGCAGGGTGTAGTGCAATAGAGTGAAATGGCTGATTTATCTGTGCCACATTCTGTCCTTGGACAACCAATCCTCTCTTTCCTCATTTTGCATTCGTGAAGTGTGGAAAGAACATAAAATAAATATATCAAGGTTTCCAAAAGGTTGTAAATATTTATAGGGTTATTAAATAGCCCAGTGCTTTCTTACTAACAGTGCATCGGGAAAAGGTATTGCTTCAAGAAGCCATCTCAAGGTCAGAGGATGTTGTACCAGAATCAATAATCGAGCGAACCTCTGATGGATTTTTTTTGAGTCTCCTTGGGGGCAATTCCATAAGTGAGAGCGTTATTTGTTCGAAGTAGAAAATTTTAAGCTCCCTCCTTGATTTTATCATGCGATTGGATCCATTGTTTCCCAATACTTGCAATCTGGAAGTGAGACTTCCTGCTGGAAATTGTATGTGTAAAATTATCCCTCTCATTTAAGTGGTCAGATCTGCTTTGTTGTAAGATGACCCTGAGCACTATAATAGTCCTGACTATACATCAGATATGGCATGGGGGGGGGGGGGGGGGGTGGAAACTGGTGAAAGCAGGAATTTTCAGTCGTGTTTTGACCAAACTCTGCACAGCTACCACCATGGTCAATCATAGGCATTGAAATTAACATTAGAATGAAGAATACACTGCCAGTTTACTTTTATTTGTTCTTTCGATACTGGAGGAATCAAGGAGTTATGAGGATTGAGCAGGAACGTGGAGCTCATTGAACGGTGCAAGAGGCCATTTGGCCTGCTCCTCCTCCTACTTATGACCGTATGATTGTATTTGAAGAATAGCTTTGACTTAATCAAGATTTCAGTGGATTTTGTAAATTTTTAGTTCTGTAAATCTTGTGTTAACTTTTTATTTTTATCTTATGGGATTATGTGTTTCCATGCGGTCTGAGTCTCATAGGCAATTTATTACTGACTTAAAATGACACAAATGGTTTGATTTACAAGGCCCTTTCTTGTCTCTTTAAACCATTTCTTCCCTTCCTCTCTTTTAGTTGTCCTTCAAATCAAGAAGGAGACAAACAATTTCTCTCAGGTCTCTGATACTTCTCTGGGAACAGTTTGTCAGGATGTGTACTCCACCCCTCACAGCCATTGGGCCTGATCTCTGCCACGTTGGAAGTACTTTTCCTTCATTTACCAACAAGAGGTTGGAATCTTCTATTGCCTGAGTATCTGCACATATCACAACACTGTGTGGCATGGCACATCAGGGTCCGAATGCAATCAAACACCACATTGTATAAACCAATTGGATAAATACAATAGCAGAAAGGAGAGACAAGGAACTTTAAAGTCAAATTGATGTTGGTGAAAGAATAGCATTTACCTCAGACGGGTGAAATATGAAAACTCTACCAATCAAAATGTTTAATGAGTGGTGACCTTAATGAAAGTACCTATGGCAAATTTCTATTTTGAAAGGGGCAATTTTAATATTAAAATAATTAAGTGTTATGTAATGATGGAGTTTGACATGACATTTTTTTTAGGTTATGCTATTCTGTGCATGATTACTTTTTCCCCACACTTTGTTAAATGAAAATTTTCCTTGAAAGATCCACGTATAAAAAAAATTATTTTCAAGTGGGTCAACTCTTGACTTTACAGAAAAGTTACCAGTTTTAACAAGTGAATTTGCTTTGCTTTTTTAATGCATTAGGTGATTATTTAAGCTAAAGAGCCTACGGTCTACAAATTAGATTCTCTTACTGTATTTAAGGAAAGGAAACGTATTGCATTAATACAAATGCATCATGTCACCAGTGTGTCTCCACTCTGATTATAAAAAATGTTAGGATTTATTCTTTCCTAAATTATTACAGTGCTACATTTGAAAATGAAAAGACATCATGTGGGGAAGGACAGTAGCAAGGAGGGACATGGTTATCCCCGAAAAATCATCTTTGTAAAATAGTGAAGTGAAATGCTCATACAAGTTCATCCCATTGCAGTCAGTGTGCACACCTGCACCCCTCCAATGGTGGAAAATTTGAATTCCCCAGGGTTGTTGGCTGTAAAAACACTTAGGCCATCCTATACCAAGGTCATGAAGGGCAGCAATTAACTGCATGTCTACCTTTTTATATTTACCAGTAAGAATAATAAAGAGAAGAGTTACAGGTTTATTACCCCATTTCAAGGATTCTGGCATTCCGGAGCCAGAAATGTTTTAATGCTGGAAAGAAAATAAAACATTGCAGGTTTAGTATGAGATTGTGAAAAGAAATTTTGAGCATTTCTTTTCTATTAGTGAGTATTGTACATTATATCAGGCAGATTAATAGTGAAATCCATTATCTTAAGATTATTATTGTTCTAACAATGAAAACAGAATCCGATTTTAAGGTAATAAATAATATTACCAATTATCTAATGCTTCAACAAAAATAAATAAATCAGCCCTGCCGTCATCATTAAAATGAAAGATAGTAAACGTTGATAGACTACCTCCCCTAATGCCCTCCCAGATATTGTATTTTAAATCTTAATGTCCTGCTGTCTTTGCTTAACAATAAATACCAAATGAATAGTGACATGACGAGGATAAACAACACTTTCGTCTTCCTGAACACTGGATTAACCCTTTCATGAAGATATTCTGCTCATTCCTGGATATTACAAACCAGGGTTAAAATGTGCATAGTCTTTCTAATTTAATCTATTTAGAGTGGTAACCAGGCAATGATGATGTAACATAATTGGTCAAACTATCAGGGGAAATTTTCTTTTAATGCAGTGTTGTTGTGATTTGGATTGTACTAAATTAAAGGGTGGTGGAAGTGTGTATGTATTTTAAATAGGAATTCAATTAAAAAATAAAAATTGGTAGTGTTACAGAAAAAGATTCATTTTAAAGAGTTGACACAGATGTGAAAGGTTGAATATTTTTTGCTGTGCTGATTTTATTCTGTTCTTTGAATTATTGTTGTAATACAGATAAGATTACAAAAAACGAGTACATCTAAAAGGAGAAGGTTTTTAACACTTTGGGTGTGCCCTGTCATTGGAAAAGATTTGATGAAAGGTTGCACTGAAACATTATTCTTTCCGTCTCTTTTCAGGTGTTGAGTAGTTTGTTTGTAACAGCAGTTCCTTCCATTATCAGTGTTGGGTTAAAATAATTTGGTAGCTTCTGCATCATTAAGACTATTCTTGACATTGTTTTACAACATAATACAATCTGAGATGGAAATGAATCAATATCTTATCTGCTCTAAGATCATTACTGATATATCTTTATAAAGACAAGGACAGCAGGTGCAGGATTCTAAGTACAATGTTACAGCTAAATTTACAAGAAAAGGTAGTCTGACCATTGCTTAGTAAATACAGACTGTCAGGCATGACAGATTGCTTTCATTTCCTGAATCCGAAGGCACTAATGCTGGGTTTGTGTCAGAAACCAGGATGGTCAATGAACACAAAGCAAGACGAAAGGACTCTGAGGTTTAGGCTCACATCATGTTTGGGATGCATCATGCAAGTGAATTATCAGTACTAAAGAAGGAACATTCCATCTCTTTTAGAAAAGGGAACCAAATCTACAGCTTCCCCTATAAATTAAATATCCATTAGCCTCTTGTCCAGCTTCTTTGCAAAGCTGGAAAAGATTGAAAGGTTCGATGCTTGAGGTTACATTCCGTGACATAGTTATCACGGTGATTGATGAAACAGCCGATCGAATTTATGCATGCTTGAGGCTTGGCCACTACCTTCAATATGAAAGGAGCTCTAAGTGGGGTGCTGTTAGATCAATCTGGCATCTTAGAGATGGTATAAGGACGGGCAATCATTGCAAGTTCATTCTAAGGGACGCTGTTGGCAAATCAGTCTCTGCCAACAACCTGTGTGACGGAATAACTCCCAGCTCAATGGTGGCTGTGCTTCTGGCTTGCTGGAAATTCAATTGAATTTTTCATCAGTCACCATTATATGCACCACTGAACAGCAGAGACAGAATTTCCTGGCTGTATTCATATTTCTACAGTGGAGGTGATTCATTCAAACTGCTGATATAGTAGATGGCACTGCAATGCTAATATAACTTTATGATATGGATTTAACATTTTAAAATGACTTAATCCACTGATTAAATTATGCAAACTGTATTATTCATTATTATTCACCTACTTCTGCATGGCTTAAATTACATTTTGTATTGCATTGGCAATGAAGTACTTCTTAAAATGTAATCACCATTGCAATGTATGAAACTCATTTGTGGACATCAAATTCCCACAGACAGCAATGTTTTAGCAGTGTTGATTGGGGATAAAAATAATTACCAATGAATAAGTGAGCAACATTTAGAGGGTAATTTCCAGAGTTTTGATCACTAAAAGGGAGTCTTGCCTGTGGCCTTTGTAAAGGAAACCTTGTGTTGCATGTGTGGGCTGAGCTGATGGTTTAATGCTACTCCCAGCAAAACCAATTGATGTAATTGAAACATATAATAGCAGTAAATATGACTGATTAATAACTCCTTGCTCTGAAAGTTTACTGTCACTAGGCCATTCTATATTTATACGTGAGAGGAAGCTTGACAGTCTGATAACCAACTCTCAAAGGATCTACATGTTCCCAACTTGACTTTAGGGGTAGGAGGATGGGGAATCTAGGCTTGCATTGTGAATGTACCTTCTGCTCTTTCCCACCTAGTCCAATGGACCTAAAAGAGAATCATTATGCTGCAATTTAATATAAACATGTTATTCTTCTGTCAGCAGGAAGCCTGAATTGCTGTCAATGTAGGTTGGTATGGGGCAGATGTAATGCCCATAACTGCCCAGTTCTGATTTTAATGCATGAAAAGCTGTGGGTGGTGCAAGTAAGGTTTCCCGTACACATTCCAGAGTCTTCAGACAGTAATGCTCTTCTGGGATTTACATTTATCCCTCGGGCATCTTGAAAACGTTATCCATATGCTTACATCCTGTGACATAGAATGGGGATATTTGGCCAGCTTTTGGCACAGCTATCCCTTCAGTCCCATTTTTCCTCCTCATTCCCCCCTGCCCAATTTACTTTCTCTCATGTTCATCATCTCCCCAGTTTTGTTTTGTGTTCTATTGACATTTGCCAACAGTACGGGTTAATTTACAGTGTCCAATTAATCCAACAGCACACCTTCGGGATGTGGGAGGAAACGTGCACCTGGCAGAAATCCATGCAGTCATGAGGACAACGTGCAAACTCCGCGGAGGTGGCCTCTGAGGTTAGGATTCAATCATATTGGGTAACTGAGCTAACTGCTGTGCCACAGTGTAGCCCCCATTGCTGAGTGTAGCAACTTGCTGTCCACAAACTGGCTGATGTGCTTCCTACATTAGAACTGTGCCTGCACCTTGAGGAGTATTTCATTGGCTGTAAAGCACGTTAGGTCACCCTGAGGTTGTGAAAAATGCAACGTGCATTTTAAATCTTTATTTACAATGAGATAATGGATACCTCAGCATAAAATGGGTGAAAGTGGATACCAGTTATAACAGAGCAGGTTGTTCAAGAACCGGACAAACATTTGGTGGTGAACAATATATAATAAGATTATATACAAGTTTGGATACGATATATGACCTCCCCTCCTTTTTAGATTACATACAACCTTTAGCGGGGATTTGTGTATATGGATACTTGATGGCCAGCATGGTCATCTTGGGTTGAAAGTCTGTTTCTGTGCTGTATGACTAATTTCCATGAATATAGTGTGCAGTTCCCTCAAAGAATGCATGCTATGACAAGTCAATGTTTGTTCCTGTATAGACTGAGTTAATCTTCTCCAGGATCAGGACCTCGAACGTGAATTGCAGGTTAATAACTTTTTAATTGAGAAGAATATAGATAGGCATAGAGATTCTTAATGCATGTTTTTACGTACTGAAAAGGTGATGTGTAGGGTGGGGGAATGACACATGCCTAATTGGTATGAATTCTAAAGCTCTAATGTTACACTTTACACAATGTTCAAAGTGTGGTCTGTTGTACAACTGACAAATCTTGGGAGAATATTGATAGAGATGCAACCCATCACTTTTTTTTTCCTGTGCTCCTTGGCAGTGAACCGTGAGGGTTGCGTGAGAAAGCCTTAACAGTTGAGTCGTACATGTGGAAGTATGCTAAGCTGGCACATAGTACTTGAACGTGTTTAAGTGGGTTTCTAATGCAATTCTACTACATGGTTCGTAACAGAACATAATGTATAAAATCATGCAAAGTCATAGATTTTCTAGCCTGTTGTCTTCAAATTATTCTGCAGAAATCTGGAAAGAAAAAAGACATTTGATCTTAAATAAAACTATATTGTAAGATTCCTGAACCTGAGGCTTGACTAGAAGATGATAACCTCAAACCAACCAACCTACCACAGTTAAATGGAGGAATGTGACTTCTTGCTGTGATCTCATTATGTAATGTCAGAAGGAAGTGAATTATCTTCACTGGGTGGAGTGGGAATGGGGTGGTGGAGAGAGAGAAAGGGCATCACATGGTGCAAGTGCACTTTTGATCATTGGTCACTACATAGACTGCCCTGTGCAAGTATTATTAGTAGCAAACATAATGCAAAGTCCTAAACAAAACAAAATGCAGGATAATCCTGTGCGAATCCCTACAGCATCTGGCAACCCTGTGATCTCTGTCTCGGAGGCCGACATCAGAACATCCTTCAAGAGGGTAAACCCTCACAAGGCGTCAGGCCCCAGTGGTGTACCTGGTAGGGTACTGAAAACCTGTGCCGACCAACTGGCTGGAGTGTTCAAGGTCATCTTCAACCTCTCACTGCTGCAGTCGAAGGTTCCCACCTGCTTCAAAAAAGCATCAATCATACCAGTGCCCAAGAAGAGCAGGGTGAGCTGCCTCAACAACTATTGCTCAGTAGCACTCCCAGATACTGTGAAGGAGTGCTCAGAGAGGTTGGCCATGGCTAGAATTAACTCCTGCCTGAGCAAGGACCTGCCTGCTGCAACTTGCCTACTGCCACATTAGGTCTACAGTGGACGCAATGTCACTGGCTCTCCACTCAGCTTTGGAGCACTTAGACAACAGCAAAGCATAAGTCAAGCTGCTGTCTATCGATTACAGCTCAGCGTTCAACACCATCATCACCTCAGTCCTAATCAACAAGCTTCAAAACCTTTGCCTCTGTACCTCCCTCTGCAGCTGGATCCTCAACTTATCGGGAGACCACAGTCAGTGTGGATTGGTAGTAACATCTCCTTGCTGACAACACAGGCGCACCTCAAGGATGCGTGCTTAGCCCACTGCTCTACTCTCTCTACACTCATGACTGTGTGGCTAGGCAAAGCTCAAACGCCATCTTTAAATTCACCACTGACACCACGACACCACTGTTGTTGGCAGAATCTCAGACGGCAATGAGGAAGCGTACAGGAGTGAGCTAGATCGACTGTTTGAGTGGTGTTGCAACAACAACCTCGCACTCAATGTCAGTAAGACCAAGGAATTGATTGTGGGCTTCAGGAAGGGGAAGTCAGGAGAACACACACTAGTTTTCATTGAGGGGTCTGCAGTGGAAAGGGTGAGCAGCTTAAAGTTCTTGGGCATCAACATTTCAGAGGATCTATCTTGGGCCCAACACATTGATGCAATCACGAAGAAGGCGCGCTGGTGGTTCTACTTCATTAGGAGTTTGAGGAGATTTGGAATGTCACCAAAGACTCTTGCAAATTTCTATAGATGTACAGTGGAGAACATTCTGACTGGTTGCATCACGGCCTGGTATGGAGGCTCCAATGTGCAGGATCGAAAGAGGCTGCAGAGGGTTGTAGACTTAGCCAGCTCCATCACAGGCATAACCCTCCCTGCCATCGAGGACATCTTCAAGAGGCGGTGCCTCAAGAACGCAGCATCCATCATTAAGGACCCTCACCACCCGGGCATGCCTTCTTCACGTTACTACCATGGGGGAGGAGGTACAGGAGCCTGAAAACCCAAACTCAATGTTTTAGGAACAGCGTCTTCCCCTCTGCCATCTGATTTCTGAACAGTCCATGAACCCATGAACACTACCTCGTTATTCCTCTTTTGCACTAATTATTTATTTTTGCAACTTAGGGTAATTTTTATGACTTTATGCCTTGCACTGTACTACTGCCACAAAACAACAAATTTCACATATGTCAGTGATAATAAACCTGATTCTGATAATATCAGAGAAGAAGACTATATTTTCCTCTGTGTATCTCTGTTTTCTATATTATAAGACTGTGGCTGTGTCACAGCTGTTGAGTATAGTAAACCGATACTACAGAGTAGAAAAGTTTCTAGATGGAGGGTTAACTAGAGCAAAAAGTTATATTCACTTCAGATTTCTAATTTTTACACAATTGTAATACATATTTATGTTTTTAAAAATGTGGTGAATTTTCTTCAAAATGAAATTGTTTCGAGAATACAAACATGTATTTACACCAGTGAGCTTATTTTATTTTCTCTCCCACATCAAGTTCTCCTCACATTTCCACTCCAAAGGGCATTGATTTCCTGTTTAATTACAGCAGCATGGCTACCAATTGAAGCTTGCCCGAGTGGCCACTATTAATATGCAAGTCTTTACAGTATCAGCAGGCTAGTCCTGAATTCGGAAAGGGGTATCATAACTGAGCTTGAACCTGCTCTTACCCAATGTTGGTTAGTGATCAAGCAATCAATAAGTCTGGCTGATTTGCATCCCTGAACCAAGATGCTCAGGAAAACTGCTCTGTGCATACTGAGATCAGGTAGTTCAACAGACTGGGGATTAGAAATATGATCTTAGCGACTTGGAGGCTCACTGAGTTAACTCAATGGGATACAATTATGTCACTTTAAATAAACTGCTGAGCCACATCAAAAATTGAACAAATGTCATTTTTACACAGGAAACAAACAGCAATTTAGACCTGAAAATTGAAGGTAATATAATTTAGCTTTTCTGATTAGATTGGATTAGGACTAGAACTAGCTCTTAAAACTCCTATGTTGGTCATTTTCTAACATTTATGGGCTATCCTTCCAATTTATATTGAAAATAAACTACATCTCCATTGCAGATGAATGTTGCCACTGGGTAGTCAGATGCAATAATTATGTTGGAGAAACTTGCCTTTGCCTTTAATATCTAGCTTGGAAACTTCTGACTAACATCGCCTATATGCTGCCCCCACTTTCAGTGGAAGGCTACAAGTGTGGAGTGGAATATGAACAGAGACCAAGAAAATCCACCGTGGAACCTTCACTCTGCCACCTGAGAACCTGTAGCATATTACAAAGGCAAACCTCAAGTAATTTCTAAGATGGCACAATTAATAGACTACTTTTACAATGGAGTGTTTTATATCATTTTCCACAGCTATTTTAAACCTTGTGTTTATACTACTACTTTCCTAGATGTCTCCCCCCCCCCCCCCCCCCCCCCCCCCCCTAATAAATGCTCCATGTGACCTGGCTGAATTTCCAGAATGCTACCTTCCTCATTGGACTAAAAATGTACCATATAAATATAACATTTAAAATATCTTAACCTGTTTCTATTGGGATCCTTGTGCCAAAAAAAGGATAATTTTAAGAGCTTCCTCAAAGCCCCAATAAATCAACATGATTAGTATGAACTCACAAATGTGATCTGGCTTTGGACTGTTTTGTAGGCAAGCCCAATCACTGGCAAAATGTTATTAAACCAATCAAAACAGTTTTGGACACTGTCTTCACTTGAAACTCCTATGTATATTTAATAAAGTTTTGATCAAGTTAGTTGAGTTGCAGTTCAAAACCTTGCAGAAGTTCCAGGCTGGTAAATTACCCTGATGGGCAGACGAGGACAACAGGAGTTCTCTTCCACTCGTGGACAGAAGTTTCAGCAACAACATGGGAGTTGCAACGACATAGTCCGTGGACCATTTCAAATGTGGTACAAGATAGTTATTGGAAAGATTTTAGCAAGACGCCCCTTGTATTTTCCAAGAAGGCCACTCACTAAGTGCACTGATTTCAAAAAATTGTTTTCTTTTCTTTCCTTAATGGGATATGGACATTACCAGCGAGGTCAGTGTTTATCGCCTGTCTTAAATGCTTCGAACATAGTGTCTTATTTGAGACATTTCAGAGAACTGAGCATATTACTATTGGTTCAGAGTCGTATATGAGCTGGACTGGATGTGTTCAAGAAATATTAGTGAATCAGATGAGCCTTTACAATAATCAGCAGTTTCAAAATTACTATTATTAATACCAATATTTTTCATTCCAGATTTATGTAATTCCATAAATTTAAATTCCCCACCTGCAGTGGTAAGATTTGAAATGTGTCTCCCGATCGATATTCCAGTAATTTAACCACTACGCCCCTCTACCTCTTTCACTTACAGCCCCAGGACATACCAATTAAATACTTTTTGAAATATAGTCATTATTGGCAACATGGCATCAACTTTAAGCATCAATACCAAAAAGAGAAATTCAGGCCAGGGCACCCTCACTACCACAATGGAATGTCAACCTGGATGATGAGCTTGAACACAGAATTTTCAGATTCAGTGTTACCACTGACCTAAAACTGACACTTACTACCAATCCCCAGGAAAGAGGCACAAAGAGAAACCTTGAAACCGTTGCAAACAATCTGCGAGCTAATGCGTCATTCAAACAATGTATACATCTGCACAAGTAAACCAGATCCCAGGCTTTCCAAATAGATGCATGAGGCATAAAAAGCAAGGAATATTTCTTAAACCTCTGAGTAATCACTTTACAGAGGGTGTCAGGGCCTTTGGGAGCGTATAGTGGAGATTATGGAACATTCACGTTGGATGAGGTGCATCAGTTCCAAACAATTGAACCTGGGGTTAATAAAACCATAAAATTCTGAAATCGGTCAGCAGGTCAGACGTTGTCTATGGAAAGAGAAGCAGCTTGTGTTTCAGGCTGAAGGTCCTTCATTAGAAACTGTGCCTGAAAGGATTCAATAACTGTCAAAATGAAGTTTGAGTAAATACTTGAAGAAAGTTATGCAGGGCTGGGGTGAAAGGATAGGGGAGGTAAGCTAATTGTACATCTCTTTCAAGGAGCCAGTATGGCGACAATGGGCTGAACAATCAATTGTTCTATGATGATACCATTCCATTGGGCTTGTTTTCAACTTCCAAAACTATTTAAATGGCTGCTATTGTTGTGTTTTGAGACCCTGGCGATGCTTTAGAATGGACACAAGATAATGCAGATGCGGATTGTTTGATGCTTTAAAATATTTGTGCCTTGCAAGAAAAAAATAACATAATTCCTATAAAATGTCAGGGCAAACTGGCATCTCTTTAAGACAGCCAACATGCTCAACTGCTGTATAAGTTGCTACCCAGAAATGGGGCAGCACCTCTGTAGACTGATTAGTAGGATGATCTGTATCAAGCCATTGCCTATTTGGTTTATAATTTCCCCTTTGATAAATTCAGCAGAGCATGAGGCCTAAGGTGTTTCATGCCACAGAGCAGCTTTGTTTTTCCATGCATCATTATTTTGGAGAATGTAAAAGAAGTCGGTCAAGTCTGTGGACCAAGACACCTGGGGTTGGGGATTGTAAGGGGGATTGTAAGAGGGATTGACTTATGTTCTTTAAGACACTGATCAAGATGTAAAGGGGCAAGGGATGGGTGTAGTTAGGACTGATATTCAGGGATTAGGCTTGATGGTTAGGGCAGTTGGGATAGGTTTGGTATTTATAGGGATGGGGGAAATAAATTATTGCCAGTGGGTCAAATCACTAATTGTGAGGGTGAGGTTGATAATTGGTGGGTAGACTTGAAAGTAGCTGGAGATGTGCAATCAGGGGTCAGGTTGACAGATCATGCTGGTGGGGATGGGGATTACTTTGTGGTTGGGGGTGTTGGTGGTTGTTCACAGGGGCCCAATGGACAGCCAGTTAAGTACTTCACATGGGAGGATGGGGCCTACCTGACTCGGGTTGAGATCCGTCAGACGGTACCTGCTATGTCGTGCAGAAACATGGGTAGTGAAAGTCTGAGTGTCTCCCAGTACAATCGCGAGTGCATACCGCATACAATTGGTTGTCATTGTGTAGCCCACACCACTCAGTGCCTCAGATGCACAGCGGGTCCAGAAGAAACTCCAATTTCCGGGCCATAAATCTGCTTTATTGGCTATCAGTAGTCAGGATATTTAAATGACTTGGGCTTTCTTTTAAACAGCAGGCCAACATAATTCTGAGAGAATAAACTGAGACTTCTTGAACACAATTATGTAAATATATTGAACTCTGACCTTGGTGGCAAATTAAATTGATTTCTGCATACATTAACCAGTAGACAAAGCTGGAGGAGAATGACAAGCAAGCCTGCGTGAAGGGCTTTCCAAGTGACTTCTTTAGGATAGGAAGGTCATTAAATACTGGTTCTATTAGCACAATTGATCTGGATTGTCAAAATTGTCTTGCCTATTACTCTTTGTAGAATTAATCACCTAACTGGCCAATTTCCTGTTCAAAATGTATCAGACTGGTGCTACATTTTTAGAAATTATTTATTGTTAAACAAAACAGACCTAATTTGAAGTATTGAACATTATTGGAGAAGCCTTGACAAACATAAATATGGTATTAAGCCAGGTCAATGTAAAAATGTCAGCATGTTGTTGCAGGTCATGGTTCCTGCCAATAAAGTAGGAGAAATTTTTCACTGTAAGTGGCCCAAAAGAAAATTGGACAGGTTATAGAACAGGCTACTGAGTCACCAATGACAGTGATCAATTTCAGGGAGACACAAGAGACTGCAGATGCTGCAAACTGGAGCAACACTCAAAGGGGCTGGAAGAACTCAGCCGGTCAATTTCAGCCTCTTATTCCCAAACAAATCATATTATCTAATATTCATTTCATGAGAGGTGAACATCATAAGTGAGTGCATTGTCCTTACATGTGGCTTTAGTGGCCCCAAGTCAAGGACAGGAAAAATAAAGAGTGAACAAGTAACAGTGGGGTGATATCTGAATAAAATATCCTTCTGGTCAAAATATCCCACAGATGCTGTGGGTTCACACATTAGGCAATGACGATGGAATATGGTTTCAGTGGGATTCTAGTGCTGCTTCAATTGTACACTAGCACCAGTCGATGCCAGTAGATGAGAAGTAGGCTCACGTGATCTGAGTTATTGATTCTGTTCCTCTCTGAACATATACTGCATATTTTGCTGAATATTCCCAGCATTCTTTTGTTTCTATTTTGGATGAAAAAGGTAGTTGACTAGGTTGGGAAAAAAAATTATGTGGCTTTGGTTTCTTGTCTTAATTACAAGCCATAAATTTGACTAAAAATAAGTATTATAAGGTTCATCCTTTGTAATCTGGTGTAATGATGGATTTCCTATGATTCTGTGCACTTTGTTGCTACTTAACAATACTGAGTAATCTGAAGGGACTGGAGCCTAGGATGCCACTGAACTATCACATAATGATCAGTAATTATGTCGATTTGGCATTTTCGCAACTAGTGCTAATTATCTCATGCTCCCTTGCTTCAAGAGGATACCAAGTATTACTGCAGAGCTTGAGATCATTAGCAACGGTCAGAGATCGGGCAGCTAATGATTTCAATTCTGCACTCCATCTCCTTCAAAATGTGTCAGATGTCCACGCAGAGGGGACTGCAACCAGATTCCTCCTCACTAGTTAGGATGTGCTTTTAAAATAAAGCTACAGTTTTGCTAAAGATAATGATGAGTGAAAACTTCCTGTATCATTGAAACCACGGTGTACAGTAAACACACAAGGGATGCCCCGCTATTGAAATACTTCGTTATTGAAAGAAAACTATAGAAGTGGAGGAGGCTGAGGCAGATGAGGGTTCCTGACAGAGGTACACAAAAAAGATGAGGGGTGCAGATGGCGTAAAAGGTAGGATTTTTTTCTTCATAGCAAAGAGGTTTACAGCTAGAGGGCATTGGTTTAAGGTAAGGAGTAAGAGTTTTGGAGAGGATCTAAGGAAGAACTATTTCAACCAGAGGGTGGTTAGAATCTGGAATGCAATGCCTAAGTGGGGATGAGCATTTGAATTAACAAGACATAGAAGACTGCAGACCAAATGCCGGTAAATGGAATTAGTATAAGTGGGCACCTGATGGATAGCATGGGCATGCTGAGCTAAAGAGCCACTTTCTGTGCTGTATCACTATGACTTCTTCCCATTTAAATTTTTTCCTGAGGCTCTAGAAAATATTGTACAGGCAAACCTCGTGTTATGGCTGTGCGGATCACGGTAATTTGCCCTTGCACAATTCACAAATCGCTACCCAAAAATTCTGAGATACGGAATAAAATTAGCTCTTACAGAATTTATGTGGGGGGAAGAAAGTAAAATGCAAAAGAAACAACCAATTTTGTCTATTTTTTTCTACTTGCATTTCTTGACGCATGTGCAGATAATGTAACCTTATTTTAGCATGGTAGATTCATTTTGTTGTGTAGTGGCTATTTTTCAAGTATTTTCCATGTTATTTACCTTTTAACATGTCTGAAACAGGGTCAGCAAGTTTAAGCGTAAGTTGTAAACCTAAACAGCCATGTAAAAGGAATTTCCCTGATATTAAAGCTGAGATATTCTACAAAGGTTTGATGCTGGAGAAAAACTTTGTGCAATAGTCAAAGCTGTGGGGCTAGCTACAGCATCTGCAGTCTCTTGCGTCTCCAAATACAGCTGCTGGCCACTTAAGAGATTTGCTTTGGAAACTGACAAGGTAACCTCTTAAAAGGTGAACCAACAGCTGCAGTACTCATCATTACTGTTGAGAAAAATAAACATCTTGTAGGAATGCATCTCCAATTCAATGGGAAATAGGGTTTTGCATCATGGAAAATCATGACACAAATTGTCTTCTGGGAACAGAACCCCTCCATAACAAGGGGGTTCCCTGAATCGTGCCTTGTTGGTTATTCCCCATGCTTAGGTAAAGGGGCAATTTTCAAAAATTTCCATCTGGGTTTTAAACTACTGGTGTGGATCATCTTACCAGGACAGAAGAAGCCTAAACCTTGCTCCCAATAAAAATCAGGCTGTTATTATAATGGCTGCACAGGTAACGTTTCCCTCGATCTGGCAAGCTGTGTGATTACAGCTTTTGCAGCTGAGAACTAATTCTTCCTAGTCATTGGTTAATAATTCCAGGGATCATTGATCCTTTTTTTTTTAAAATGTCCCTCCTCAGATCTTCTCCTGCTGGATAATCAATCTGCTCTCCCCAAGGGTGTCAACTAAGCATCTGCATATTTTGGGCAGCAAAAAGTGTCAGATTCAAGTCCTTGGCCTTCATTTGAAGTCTGGAATCCTTAAAATTTGATTATATTAATGAGCACCTTCAACAATTTTAATTATTCCCCATCACTTCCTTCCATTAACTTCATCCGTAGGTTCAAGTTGAACTGCATAGGTGTCAACTCGAGCATTTCCATTGATGCTCCCTGAGGAATACCTCTCAGAAAAATCCTACAGTTGAGGTGATATTTTAACAGCCTTTTAATACCAACAAAGTGTTCAAGTGAGTGATATATTTAGTTCTATATAATTTGCATGGGCAAACTCAAATAGAATTAGATATCTGGACCACAGAGACTAACGAATTTGTTGTATTAAGCTGATGCTAAGTATTAGCCAGTTCCTTAAGAACGAATAATCACAAGTGCACAGTTTTGGCTCCATCTTGCTGTGTTGTGTATAATGAATGTAGGGAATGATACTAAAGGTGAGGTTGTGGACCAAGCTCTATTCCAGCTGTTGAGACCAGCAGCTTCTCAGGACTAAACTTGTCTGCCAGTGTCAGCGATTCTCCTCATTTATAGATTTGCATTTCTTATAATCAGTGTGCATTTGGTTGGGGTGAGGGTTCGATTTTTTTTCTCGCCTTTTGTCTGGGAGTAAACTTGTCTGCTGATTGGCTCCTTGCTAAAGGAGCTTCCTTTTCTCCACTTCCACTGAAACCAAACAGAAATGACAATGGGACACCTTTTCTAATGGGGGTAGATCAGCAGCACCTTTTTTCTGGCCAGGCATTAAGTAGAAAATTTACTGCAGACGTGTTTTACAATAGGCTTTTATTTCCTGACAGATGGAAAATAAATGACTAGATTTATGGAAATTTATTTAAGAACATAAAGAGTGAAAGCATCTAGTAGACAATTTGGTCTCTTGCTTCTGCTTCATAATTCAATAAAACCATAGCTGATCTTTTACTTCAGCTTTACTTTCCCATATTAATCCCTGATTCCTTGAATAGCTAAAAATCTGTCAATCGCTGCCTTGACTATACGCAGTGACTGAGCATCCATAGCCCTCTTGGGTAGAGAAGGCTAAAGATTCACAACCCTGTGGTAAAGAAATTTACCCTATGTAAAGAAATTTTTCATCTGTCTTGAATGGCCAATCCTGTCTTCAAAGGCAGTAAACAGAAAGTGCATTGCCAGGTGAGACACTGTAAGTCTGTTTGAATATCTTGAGATGACTGGCAGGCTGAACAATCTTAACTTGAAGTTCATTGTTGATGTGATGCCATTATATCACCCACTTGGCTTCTGAAGAAAATGTTCTTGAGTAGTAAGTGCATCTCATTGGTGGTGGAGACAATGGTAAGTCAGAGAGGCTGTGACCATCTACCACCTCTCCTGCCTCTCACTACACCTTGCCACAATCACTTTGAGGTTGGCTATTTCTTTTCCAAGAGTGAGCAAAACTGGCTACACATAATTCATTTGTTTATCTTTTAAATTGCCATTTTTAGCTTGGAAAGTATTACTGCGCTGCGCCGTGCCAAGATGACCATAGTCTGGGGCTTTGATTGACCTGATCCTCCCCGCCTTTAATTCTCCCTACATCTGGACCACATAGTCCAAGAGATCTGTAGAAGTTGACCACCTGTTGTTAAACAGCGGAGATAACAATGAGAAATGTCGGAAATGATAGAAAAACTGGAATTGCTTAAAATGCATCAATATCCAAATAAAGAAAGTAAGGATTTGTGTTTCCAATGTAACAGTTTGGAATTGCTGACAACCATTAACTTCCTTATGCCAGTTACAAATACTCTCGAGTTCCAAAAGCACTGTCTTTCAAGTAAGTCTGGCGGGAAAGATATTTTGAAGCTTTGGTTGTTTTGGGATGTTGGGGAGATGTTTTGCAGTCACAAAAGGGGGGGGGGGATGATGGACTAATGAATTAACCTTTCATTGCTCTGTGTTTTCCTTGTTCTTTTACTTTAATGTGTGGTGACATCTTCCAAATTAATCATAATCTTTTTTGTGCATTCTTTTTCCAAAAATGTACTTGATGGCATGGTTCCCTTTCTAAGCCTTGCATGTGAAATAGGACTAGGGTATGAATAAAACAAATTGCAAAATTTTCCACTTGGAGATAACTTAGTTCTGTCACAGGAGAAGATTCAAAACCATTAATTAATAAAAATACAATCTAATTTTATTGCCTGAACACGTTAAAACCTCTCTGTGACATATAATCTTTTTGTAATATGTATGCCTCTTCTGTATCCTCTTACATATGCTTCTTAATCTAGGTCTTCAATTGAATATTCATGATAATGTGACAAAGTTCAATCCATTTAATTAGCTGTGTTTGTCTGAATTGTTAATATTAATCAGAATTACATATTCAAAAGTTGAGTCTGATGATTGTTTTGATCCGCATGCCAAAAGGCTTTGGAGCCAGGCCCCCTGTAACCTATTCATTTCATTAATCAGCGCATGGAAAATAAATATTCAGTATTGCCCAAACCAACCAACCCTAAAATATGATATTGAAGTGCAAAATTAATTAGCAATGGAGCATATTTTATGAACGATTGTGATTTGTGCCATTGGAACTTTGCCTTTTAGCGGGAGGATGTGTAATGAATCTGTTTCAAAAATGTTTCAAAAAGGTTGAAATTTCACAACTATTCAAAACAGACTCTCCATGCAGCAAACCTTCAGTGAACCTGTACAACTTAAGAGCTTCATTTGCATGGTTCTACTGTTGTCTTGATGGCTATCTTCAGCTTTAGTTGACCATATTATCACTGAATTGTAAACCTTGGCCACTGTGAACAGACACAACTACTGAAAACTGATGAATGGATAAATCAGTATTGGTTAGAAATGGGTCAAAGTTTGTAGTTGCAACAAATCTCAGCAAGTAGGTTCGTGATAGAGGTTTCTTGTTGTTGATCTTTGCAGGTATGGTTTGAAACCACTGGGCCTTTTAATGCACTTGAGGAGGAGGAAGGTAGTACACATCTACCTGGTGATAGACTACTGCGTGCATATTGCAGAGCAGCATTCTTGTCTGACACACAAGATTTGTGATTTAAATTCCACTCCAGAGATCTAAGCACAAACTCTCAACTTAGACCACAGAGCAGTACTAGAAGTGCTAGAGGTCCTGCCTTTCAGATGAGATGTTAAATTGGGACTGCACCTGCATTCTCAGGTGAATGTAAAGGATGCTATGGCCCATTTCTAAGATGACCAGTGGAGTTAACACTGCAATCCTGAGCATTACTGATCCTTCAGTCAACATCTCTAAACATAGATTCTCACATTGTTGTGTGTGGAAATTTGTTGTGTGCAAATTGGCTGCCAGATTTCCTACAAGACAGCACTGACAACATATCAATAATACTTCATTGGATGTAGAATGCTTTGGGACATCCTGAGGGACAGGCAAAGTGCTTTATAATTGCAGGTCTTTCATTTGTAATGCTGGTTGTCTCGAACAATTGGTAACTAATTTTGAATGATTCACGTGTTAGCTTTGCTCAATCCAGTGTCTAAGTCTATTCAGTGATAATTTTATGAATTATTTCAACAGTTCCTAATATATTCAAACTGATCAAAATGCAAATCCAACAGCTAAAAGCATTAAAGCTAATGTACAAGAAGATACCATCTCAACTTCTACAGCCAGGATTTAGTATGCACCATGAGCTGCTAGCAGACCAACGCGGTGACTAATCCGATCCTCCTGAAGTTACTGCGGAATGGACAACTTTGAACGCGACCATGATATTCCATCTTGTTTCTTACTCTTGGTTCTATTTGCACAAAGTTAAAGGTTTAGCATTTGCATGCTACAATGAACTATCTGAATATCAGAACACTGTAGGATTACCACCACTAACCTCAGTGTTATTAAGTTAAACTGGCAATGATTACTAATTCCTATTCATGCCCCTTGGTTGCAAGCATAGATGTATGGACATCAGGTGAAAATAAAATTGGGACTTGGCTTTTCCCTCTCAATAACTGAATAAACCCTGCTTATTCAGTTAACTTCACCAGTTAATCTCACGAAAAGAGCAGTCACTTGGTTTTCAGGGATTTTGTGCAAATGGAATCGGGAAACATCAGCCACAATCTCACAGAAAGGTGGAAGAGGCTGGAGGAGCTAAATAGTCTTCTCCATTCTGTATTCAACACAAGTCAGAATTTCTTGAATGCCCCTTTTTTTTCCCCTCCTGTGTTGTTTGTAAAGTCATGTTTATTGCTGGAGACTCCAGGATAATCCCGGGAGGTTGGCGGCTCCATGAGCACTGCGGGGAAACAAATCAGCAGAAGAATGCAAGAGAACAACACCAGGTTGACGTACACCAGATGGAGCACTCTCAATACAGCTGCTTCCACAGGGTTGTGGAAGTGCAGTTTATTGAGCAGGTGGTTCCTGACTGTTTTAGATAATCCCAAAAGGCATCATAATCGTTCTTTAAGTGAATGCTATGTTACAGGGTGCCCAAGTCCAGCTAAATTACTTGAAATCAGGGGTCTCACTGAAGTAATTATAATGCTGACTTGTCTCAGTTGAAAGGATTTTGTTCCACACAGTGTAACCAGGCACACCTCCATTTAAGCCCAACTTCAGTTCAATTTCTTTCTTAGAATCTGAACCTCCTGCCTTAAACCTTAGGCACAGTGTTAAAAAGCAACTCCACAAACAGGGGAGGTAATATTCTATGAAAACAGATTCTGTTGGGAATACCTACATTTTGTAACCACTCCTTCAAGGCGAATTATGTTCGGGTTGTCAAATTGTCCCATGATGCTGGCTTCACTCAGGAAGTCTCTGCGCTGTTTCTCCGAGTAACCAGCTTTCAGGCTTTTGATGGCGACATAGATTTCTCTCTTCCCAGGTAACTTTAGGCGTCCACTGCAAACCTCCCCAAATTCACCTGGTGATGCAGAGAAACAGAAAGTCATAGAATCGCAGAGCTAAACAGCATGGAAACACGCCCTTTGGCCCAATTTGTCCATACTGACCAAGATATCTATCTGAGTTATTCCCATTTGCGTGCCTTATCTTTCTAAACCTTTTCTATCCATGTACCTGTCCAAATGTCTTTTAAACATTGTAATTGTACCTGCTTCTATAGCTTCCTCTGGCAGCTCGTTCCATATACAAACCATCCTTTGTGTGGAAAAACTTGCCCCTTAGGTACCCTTTAAATCTTTCCCCTCTCACCTTAAACCTTTGCCCTTTGTTTTTTACACTCCTCTACCCTGGGAGAAAGGCTGACTATTCAACTTGTCTATGCCCCTGATGATTTTTTTTGTAACTTTAAAAGGTCACCCCTCAGCCTCCTATACACCAGGGAAAAATGCCCCAGCCTATTGAGTTTCTCCTTGTAGTCCTTCAGTCCCATTAACATCTACGATGTGGCAGGTTTATTCTCTGATGGGCAGTGCAAGTATGACTAACACCATTCAGAGAGAGTTCTTACTCAAATAAAACAGACCACATCAACCAGCAAGATCAGAGTATTTGGAAAAAATCATCATAATCTATTTGATTATGCATCAGTTATTCCATTTTACTTGTGGGAATAGGACTTAATAGGCCATAGAGCCAATCTGTGAATTCATCCTAAGGTCACATTTAGTTAACGTCTGTGTCTTGGCAGACATTTAAAAGTCACTCTCTGGAGTAAACCATGAGCTCGGATTTTACCTGACTATGCCCCTCTCAATCTCTCTCATAACATTTTTGCAGAATCCTGAGCTTTTACCATGCAGCAGAAATTGTATCACAGCTGTGGAAACACAAGCTCCACCATGCTGAATAGTTCAGATCCGTGGAGACCAAGCCACATTTAGAAATTAATTTCCTCTGTTGAAGGCAGCTGAAATAAGCCAGGGCAGCAGCTGGTCCATTTAAATTAGATCCTGCAGTGCTGGGGAGCAGGGATGGGGAGATCAGCCAAGGCTTCTGTTCCTGATCCTGTCCAGCCATGCCTGCTTTGGAAGTGTATGTCAACTGGTGCCAGGTGAAATCAGGATCGTCATGGTGATGTCCTGATTGCTCAAGTAGCCTTCCTGGATTTGTTCTCCAGGATGAAGTAGAAAATCAGGAATATCAGTTGGGTAATACAAGCATCCTACTGGGAAAAAACACAGACCAAGCAAGAAGAGGGGGATCCATGCCTGGGACCAGGGTAGTCCAAGCTTGGCACCGGTTAAGCCTTAGCTAAGGTATAGAGCAAGGTAGTTGGGTGGTCCAGGCTTGGCACTGAGCAAGACTACAGTGGTGCAGATTAGTTTAAAAAGTTGAATGGTGAGATCCTATACACTAAACTAAACATCCAATAAAAATGGTCGAATTTTCCTTGCGAAGATCTCTCATCCCTGCAATACGTAATTACTTACCACCCCCTATAACTCTTTCAATCCGAATGCAGGATGCATCAATTTCCTTTGCAAAGTCTCGGACAGCTTGATTGGGATCCTCGTAGGTATGTGGATGAATGTAGGTTCTATTCCCAGGCAACCTGACTATGGAAGCACAGGTTGAAACCATTATTATTGTACTTCACATAAATGACGCTTCCTTCTGTTCATAAGATTACCAGCAAATAAACTGTGTCCAAGCAAAATGTCTTATCTAATCAGGAATCAATAGCTGAACTTCTTACTTAGGCTAAAAACTGTCTGGCCTATATGTGACTCCTGGCCCAATGTGGTTAACTCTTAACTGTCTCCTAAATGGCTATGCAAGGCACTCTGTTCAAAGTAACACATGCTAGGCTTAAAATCAAGAAAGAAAAAAAACTGCAATAATTTAAACATGTGCACATGAACACATCCCAACTGGCAGTGAAAAGAGAAACACATGTAGTTCTGTGGGACTGCTAGCAACTCTGGGTGTAAGTATCAGTAATCTGCTGGTTGTGCTTTACTTATGATCGCCTAGCTCTGCCCTGCCAATGGATATCACATGGAAAAGCTTTCTCCATGTGTGAAGTCCAAGGGTGCAGCAAGAACTTGCTGGAACTGCCCTGCATTTACACTGGGTAACCTGCTCTCGGATCTGGGACAGGGGCTCTACGACTTCCTCAAAATATCGTTCCACATACCCATCTCCTTCTGTTTGGGGGAAAAAGTTGCTCCTTGGGTCCCCTTGAAATCTTTCCCCTCTCACCTTAAATCTATGCCCAGTAGTTTTAGACTCCCCGAACTTGGGATAAAGATTGTGGCCATCCACCTTATTTATGCTTTTCATTATGTTATGTTTTATCTCTAAGGTCACCACTCAGCCTCCTGTGCTCCAGGGTAAAAAAGACCCAGCCTACGCAACCTCTCCTTATAACTCAAACATCCTGGAAGCATCATTTTCCCATCCACCCGGTCAAGACCAGTTGTGATCTTTATCCAGTTGCATCTTACTTTTTCAAACTCTAGAGGATACAGCCCAGCCCATCCAATCTTTATTCATAAAACAACACCCTTATTCATTGCCTTATTCAGGCCTTGGCAAGTAGGGTTAAGGAGAATACAAGGCTTTTTTCACGTACGTGAAGAGCAGAAGGATGATGAGAGTAAAAGTAGGACCGATTAGAGACAAAGGTGGGAAGATGTGCCTGCTGTGGAAGTGGGTGAGGTTCTCAATGAATACTTCTCTTCAGTATTTACCAAAGAGAGGGGACTTGATGATGCTGAGGATAATGTTGGTAAGGATAATGTTCTAGAGCATGTAGATATCAAGAGAGAGGATGTGTTGGAGCTGTTAGAAAATATTAGGACAGATAAATCCCCGGGGCCTGACAGAATATTCCCCAGGCTGCTCCACGAGGCGAGGGAGGAGATTGCTGAACCGTTGGCTAGGATCTTTGAGTTCTCGTTATCCACATGAATGGTACCGGAGGATTGGAAGGTGGCAAATGTTGTACCCTTATTCAAAAAAGGTAGTAGGGATAGTCCAGGGAATTATAGACCAGTGAGCCTTACATCTGTGGTGGGCAAGCTGTTGGAAAGGATTCTTAGAGATAGAATCTATGAGCATTTAGAGAATCATGGACTGATCAGGGACAGCCAGCATGGCTTTGTGAAGGGAAGATCATGTCTCACAAGCCTGATAGGGTTCTTTAAGGAAGTGACCAGGAAGATTGATGAGGGTAGTGTAGTAGATGTGGTCTACATGGATTTTAGTAATGCATTTGACAAGGTTCCACATGGTAGGCTTCTTCAGAAGGTCAGAGGGCGTGGGATCCAGGGAAGCTTGGCCGTGTGGATTCAGAATTGGCTTGCCTGTAGAAAGCAGAGGGTTGTGGTGGAGGGAGTGCATTCAGATTGGAGCGCTGTGACTAGTGGTGTCCCACAACAATTGGTTCTGGGACCTCTACTTTTTGTGATATTTATTCATGACTTGGATGAGGGGGTAGAAAGGTGGGTTAGCAAGTTTGCAGACGACACAAAGGTAGGTGGTGTTGTGGATAGTGTGGAGGACTGTCGAAGACTGCAGAGGGATATTGATAGGAATGCAGAGCTGGGCTGAGAAGTGGCAGATGGAGTTCAATCCAGAGAAGTGTGAGGTGGTACACTTTGGAAGGACAAACTCCAATGCAGAGTACAAGGTTAATGGCAGGATTCTGGGTAGTGTGGAGGAGCAGAGGGATCTGGGGGTTCATATCCAGAGATCACTGAAAGTTGCCTCACAGGTGGATACGGTAGTTAAGAAAGCTTATGGGATGTTAGCTTTCATAAATCGTGGGATTGAGTTTAAGAGCTGAGGTAATGATGCAGCTCTACAAAACTCTGGTTAGACCACACATAGTATTGTGTCCAGTTCTGGTCGCCTCATTACAGGAAGGATGTGGAAGCATTGTAAAGGGTGCAGAGGAGATTTACCAGGTTGCTGCCTGGTTTGGAGAGTATGGATTATGAGGAGAGACTACGGGAGCTAGGTCTTTACTCTTTGGAGAGAGGGAGGATGAGGGGAGACATGATAGAGGTATACAAAATATTAAGAGGAATAGATAGCCAGTCAGCGCCTCTTTCCCAAGGCACCTCTACTTCCTCAGGATGCTAAAGAAATTTGGTTTGTCCGCTTTGACTCTCACCAACTTTTACAGATGCACCATAGAAAGCATCCTATCTGGATGTATCATGGCTTGGTACGGCAACTGCTCTGCCCAGGACCGCAAGAAACTGCAGAGAGTTGTGGACACAGCCCAGTGCATCACGGGCACCAGCCTCCCCTCCTTGAACTCCGTCTTTACCTCTCGTTGTCTTGGTGAAGCAGCCAGCATAATCAAAGAACCCCCCCACCCGGGACATTCTCTCTTCTCTTCCATCGGGTAGAAGATACAGGAGCCTGAAGGCACATACCACTAGACTTAAGGACAGCTTCTACCCCACTGTGATAAGACTATTGAACAGTTCCCTTATACAATGAGATGGACTATGACCTCACGATCTACCTTGTTGTGACCTTGCACCTTATTGCTCTGCACTTTCTCTGTAGCTGTGACACTTTACTCTGTACTGTTATTGTTTTTACCTGTACTACATCAATGCACTCTGTACTAACTCAATGTAATTGCACTGTGTAATGAATTGACCTGTACAATCGGTTTGTAAGACAAGCTCATTGTACCTCGGTACAAGTGACAATAATAAACCAATACCAATGCTCAATATAAGAGGGCATGGCTTTAAAGTAATGGGTGGGAAGTTCAAGGGAGATATCAGAGGGAGGTTTTTCACCCAGATTGGTTGGTGCACGGAATGCACTGCCTGGGGTAGTGGTGGAGGCAGGTACGTTGGTCGAGTTCAAGAGATTGTTAGATAAGCATATGGAGGAATTTAAAATAGGGGGATATGTGGGAGGAAGGGGTTAGATAGTATTAAGTGTGGTTTAAAGGTCAACACAACATGGTGGGCTGAAGGGCCTGTATTGTGCTGTATTGTTTTATGGTATGATTCTATGCTTCATGGTATTAATCTGCACACCTTATCTGAATTACTTCCAATGCACTAATATTCTTTCTAAATAAAATATTAATGCTATACAGTACTCCAGATGCAGTCTCACCAGTGCCCTTTGCAACTGAAACATAACACTCATACTTTCATATCAAATTATCCTCACAATAAGTAATAACATTCTGTTAGCTTTCTTAATTACCTGCTGTAGCTGCACCCTAGCCTTCTGTGAACTGCACATTAGTATGCCCAAATCTCTTTGCATCTCCAAGTTCTGCAATCTCTCACCATTTAGATAATATTGCTTCTTTGTCATTTTTCCTGCCAAAATTGATAACTTCATGCTTTCCTCCATACTCCACATGCCAGATTTTTGACCACTTGTTTCACCTATCTATACACTTATTGTAACCTCCTTATGTCTTCATAACTTACTTTCCTACCTTTGTCATCAACAAATGTAGCAATGATATCTCTGGTGACTTCACGTTAATCATTTACAGTATATATACACTATAAAAAGTTGAGGCCCCAGCAAGGATCCCTGTGGCAGAGCACTTGTTATATCTTGCTAAATAGAAAAAGACCCAATTATGCTGATTCTCTGTCTATCTAACAGGATACCATCTTCCATAGATGGCAATATGTTACCTTCGACACCATGAGCTTTTATTTTCTGCAATTACCTTTGATAGGGTATATTATCAAATACGTTATGGAAATCCAAATATAGTTTATCCATTAGTTCCCCTTTATCTGCAGCATATGTTCCTACTTCAAAGAACTCCAATAAGTTGGTCAAATGTAATTTCTCTTTCGCCAGACCATATTGACTATCATGATTTTTTCTAAACTCTCTGATGGTCTTTAATAATGGTTAATGGTCTTTAATAATGGTTTCCAACATTTTCCGTGTGACACATCTTCAACTGGCTAATAGTTCCCTGCTTTCTGTCCCTCTCCCTTCTTGAATAAAAAAGTTATATTCACTATTTTCCACTCTAATGGAATCTTCCCTGTATCTAGGGAATTTTAGAGAAGCAGAACAATCACAGAGCCAACAGTAAGTTCAGATAACAAGCAATGGATTAGATGTCCTGATCCACCTTTAAAAAACAATCATTGATTTTGGTTCATTGTCATCAGTCTGGAGCAGAAAAACAAAATTGTTTCCATCAAATTGATATATATCTAGAATTAAGCCAAATGGCATCTTCAGCAGATTAATCATGCTCTGCAGTGGAGCCCCATCAGAGGCAACTGCAGTTATTTCTTAATTCTACTTGCCTATTCTTTCCTACTTTAGACACTCAGTGAAAGTCATTTTAGTCCCACCATCTGTTGAGAAACTGACGGCATTATGTGAACACTGGATTTACACTCCCGTCAATGTTAGTTCACAATCTTAGTGAGGTCATTTTGTTTTAGAGTAATATGATAACACGTGATCTTATTTAAACTTTTGACTTTAATCTTACCTTGACCATGGTGGAACTGCATTTTTTCCTCGTCTGGGTCTTGCTTTGCTTTGATGTAGCCACAATGCCTTTGGAATACATAAAGGGAGATGCAATTCAATGAAAAGAATCAAAATGTTCTTCTGCTCCTGCAGAGATGTCATCAGTTTAACCAATCTAGCAGACATACTGCTCACTGCCAATGCTAGACCTTTGTAATTTATGGAACAAGCACAAAAGGGAAATTATGAGAAGAAACAAGTCCAGTTTTCTCCTCTTGTTCCTTCTTTCCTGAAGGTACTGACTCAGACACAGCTGTTACCAACTCTCGAATGACTCAGAGGCTCTTCCTTTGAATGACTGTTGGATAAAGCCAGAGGACAGCACGGCATCAGAATTGGACTCAAGCTTGAGTTTAACTGGCTTCTATACACGTACTTTCCAACCAGCGCACATGGGAATAGTGAGGACTGGAATAGTGGCTCCTTTTGCCGGTTATCCAGACATAAATGCAGTGAATCCAGTTTTAATATTTACTACTGTCCCTGGAGTGTCTGAACATCTTTAAGAAGTTATGAGTCACTTCTTCACTGTCTCCCAATGAAAGAATGCATGACCCTGTGAAGAACATCAAGTTGTGACCAGTTAAACATGAGTCCGAACATTATTTTTCCTATTTTTGCTAAACATTGTTTTCGATACAAACGATGGGAGACACTATCAGAATTTCATGAGAGATTTGTTCTCTCCTGGAAATCAAGTAACAGTGGTCATTACCCTGTGTGATTGGATTATTTCAGGAGGACAAAGGGATGGGGAGGGGTGGAAGAAGAGAAATTAGATTCACCTCTGCTCTGATTTATTTAAAAAAAACATTTTCCTGATCAATACCCAATGGAATGAACTGTGTTCAGCCACAATGCTTTAATGTCAAAGCTACCAACCAAGTACTTAAACATTTTATGGTTTGTTGTGGCTTGGGGCCTCAATGGAGCTTTAAATATATTTTGCTGATTTTTTTTATTTCACAAAATGAAATGCCTCCTTTGCAAAAATTTAAATTCAGGTTAACAGCATGGGTCTGGTTAGCTCGAACAAGTGGAGGAACAAGGGAGGTGGTTGTGCTTGTGATGGAGTGGTGCCGGTGGGTACAGGTGAGTGACAAGGGTGGCAGCCTCTTTCAGGTTCCACATGTGGGGACTGGACTCTGTGGGTTTTGGATCCGATCAGCCAGGTACCGTGTCTCCCACAGAAATGGCCTGTATAAGTAGCACCCAAACAGGTGTTGGAATGCCATTGTTTGCCACTGCACATAAGCCAGGCATCACAATGGATACAAAGAAGACAAAAGAGATGACAGATGCTGGAAAGTGGAGCAGAAAAACAGAATGCTGTAAGAACTCAGTGGGTTGAGCAGTAGCTTTGGAGGCAAAAGGTGTACGCTGATGTTTTACGTCAAGACCTTGCATCGGGACTGAGAAGGAAGAGGAAAGATGGCCAGTATATAGTGTTGAGAGGGAAGGATGGGACAGAGGCTAGTAGGTGGAACCAGATGAGGGGAATGATGGAATGATTAGCAGATGGAACCAGATAGGGGGTGGGGAGGGGCTGTGAAATGTGAGCAAAGGGTGAAGAAACCCAGGTGGACAGGGGAGTGTGTGTGGCAAGATGAGCTTCTTTTGCAAAGAGGACCTGGGATCAATTCAGTGACTACCCAATTGTTTTCAGTAAACAGTTTTTGGATAAACAACGATGTGCTGTACAGTAGAATTTCCAGGAAGATCGTGCCTCAGTCCAGAGCAGTTCCACTTCCCAAAGAGATCATAGTGGCAGAGGACTTCATCTGAGAATGCACTCTTTATAATCTTTAGGATATTGCAAAGGGACTTAATAATGTTGCCACTGTAATGGTGATTTCAGCTTTAAAACAGTGCACACATAATACTTTAAGCAGCAGGCCAACGGAGGAGATTAAACTGCAACATGTCATTATTGAAATTCTGCCTTCACAATGTTGGCAGAACTTTCACCCACATGTACTTTTGTGCAAACCCATGTGCCACTTTGCCAATCAGGACTGAGTGCACGACACACCAGAGTAGGAGTAAATAAGATGACAGGAAAAGCCTAACAGACATCATCCAAAAATCTGTTTATCTGTTTTTGCTGCTTTATTTGATTTCACTCTGCCCATTCCCATGAGCAGCATCCATCATGGTATGAAGGGGAACATACCTTTCCAAAATCTTGGAATGAAATGCAGCAGTAAAAACGCAGAATCTTCTTGCTGAGAAAATAACATGGCAGCTTAGAGGGCATGGGAAAAAGTTACTTCAGATGTTTGGCAAGGAAACAAATAACTCCTGTTAATAGAGTGCCTATCAATACAGTCGAAATCTCAGTACTTTTTTTATCTTTTGAAGTGGAATAATTGTTACAATGTTGGAGACTGTAGCAGATGACTGTACACAAGGTCTCTCCAACAGCAATAAGATATTAACCAGATAATTTGTTCCGTTAAGTTTTGTATCTGTTGCTCAAGTGGCAGGCACAGTAGTGTAGCGGTTAGCGTAACGCTATTAAAGCGCCAGCAACCAGGGTTCAATTCCCGCTGCTGTCTGTAAGGAGTTTGTACGTTGTCCCCATGTCTGCGTGGGTTTCCTCTGGGTGCTCTGGTTTCCTCCCACATTCCAAAGATATACGGGTTCGGAAGTTGTGGGCATGCTACGTTGGTGCCGGAAGAGTGGCGACACTTGCGGGCTGCCCCCAGAACACTCTACGCAAAAGATGCATTTCACTGTGTGCTTCGATGTACGTGTGACTAATAAAGATCTGATCTTATCTTATCTTACAAGTCCATGCTTTTCCATGCTGTGCTGACAAGATGTTGTTTTCATGAAACCACCTTAGACACTGGTTTTTGAGTTCTGGACTTAAACAGATTCCTGCTTTCAGCTGAACTTCTGTAGCATCTGCATAGGAGCATGGACAAAAGTAATTAGTCTCTCTGCAAGTTATGGGTCCAATGTCTTCGTGGGGAAATCTGGCACATGGGCAATCGGCTCGATTCATTTAGTTGCTGATCTGTTCCAACTTTGCTGGTTTAATGCAGTCTGACTAAAGGCTAAGATTTGTTTCCACAAAATAAGGATTCTGGTCGTTCATCTAAAGACGTTATTGTGTTCCATTGCTATATTCTAATGAGACCATGGGCCAGGGGGTTCTCTATTTTCATATTTCATCATGTGAAACCCGAGCACGTGCTCCAAAGAATAGACAGCAGCGATGTAAATCAGCAGAATTTTGTACTGAACAAGTGGATATAAATACAGCCACTTGTCTAACTCGAGCAGCCAAGCACTGGATCTTCTGAAGGAGGAAATGTCCATTGATCACATCATAGCCTGAGGGGAGAAGACCATGAAATGAAGAAAAAAAACTTCTCTTCAGATGGCAAGATTGACTTGTGAAATAAATGTACCTACCAAACAGTTTAAAGCGAACTAAGCCTTAGAAACGGAAACAAAATCCTCAAGGCTGCTGCCTCCTTTGTTGTCAGGATCTATTGACCTAAACCTTCAGGGAGCTGAACTCCACTGTGTTAATATTAGGTAAATAACATCCTTCTATTGCAACAGATTTAGAGATGGTATATTAGTGGTACAGTAGGTACTCAATTTTTTTTTTGTCTGGAATAAGAGGCAGAATCGATGTGGAGCACCCATTCACTTGTTTATGGCTGACCGAATTTCAGCAGAGGATCAATAGAAAATCCATTTAACGTCTGTCCACCAAAGTTACAATGAACGATTGGAGAAAGCTCTGAGGAAATACCTACACACTGTGCTCCAGTTTGTTATCTGAAATCCTTGTGATTGGCACTCAGCTGATGTCCTTTTTACTTAAGGAGAGAATGTAACATGAAGTTATGTTAATTTGTGTTTATAAAACCTCTAAAGAGGAGCTTTTAATCAATGTTTTCTTTTTTTCACAGGTGTTATAGAATGATATGTGGTCTAAGGAGTGCAAAACACAGAGTTATCTCGTAATATTAATCGCTGACCTAGAGTTCTAGTTAGCATGATCAACGTATATGCAGCTGGAAGAGTGCTTGCACTTGTGGTTTCATGCATAATGTATTTAACTGAAACCAGCTGGTCAGATTTCAGTCAGGAAGATCAGTTGATGACAGGTTATATGAAAAGGGAAGAACAATCGTTTACGGACAATTTGACTGAGGAAAGTCAGGCCCCTGCTTGCAGCATACCTCCAACTTAAACCAAAATGTCAGTACACATCTTGGAGCACAAGATAAGTTTATATCAGTCTGTTTACCAGAAGACTATTTAATCTTGTATATATTATTGCATCTGCCATTCTTCCCAGTAAATGATATTTATTTGAAACTAAGAATTCAAATAAACCCTGTGCACAGTGTTTTATGAGGTAGATGCACTTTGGGATAGATTTCCTTCAACAAATGGACTTTGGGCACCTGATTGGCAGGATATTCCAGCTAAATGCCCAACAGTTTGGAAACAAGATCCATTCTGTGGGCAATAGTTGCTCTAACAGTCAGCCAGTGGAGTGTAAATAGAGGACCTTGGAGTGGCTACTGGTTCTCTCAGGCTCTTGAATATAAACAACTACCTAAGGAACAAAAAAGCATGAACAGGGGTAGAACATTCAACCACTTAACTCACCATTTAAATAAATTATATCTGTGCCGTGACTATCCTCATCTCTACATCTGGGTTATGCAACTCATTATGCTCTTTCCCAAATACGATTCATTTCGATTTTCATTCAATCCCCATCCTATTTTTGGGAGAGCCCTAGATTTCCATCACCTTTTTTGTAATGAATCAGTGCTTTATGACATCAGCCCTGAAGATCAAGTACTGATACAGATCAGATCTACCCCATCAGAGGAAGCAGTTTCTCTTCATTTGATCTCTGAGTACCAACTGCCAACTCGTACTGAATGGAACAAGCAGGGTTCAGTACTAAAACTGCATTGCAACTCAAATTTAAGTATCCTAGTTAGCACAGACCAATCTCTCTGACTGGTCACCTGATTTGTCTAAATAGAAGAAGTTGGCAGAATGGAGACAGTTATAAAACAGTGTGAATAGGAATAGGCCAGTAATTTTATTCATATCATTTTTAGACAATTTCCAATCCTTTTAAGATGGGAAGTGGCCTCAAAATATAGCCCCATAAACCTAAACTATCAGGGTCTTTTTCAATTCCATTCAAGTATCTTGAATTTGTCTCCATCCTTTAAGGTACTTGATTTCATCTCCTGTATTTTCCCTCAGTCGTGTAATGATCTTCTCAGAGCATTCATGCTCTTAGAAGGTTTTGACAAGTTACTCAAATTATATCTCTATTGCTTACATTGGTTTTGTTTCAACTATTGTGAATTCTGCTTGTGATGATAC